>NC_060125.1:234605648-234908564 GCF_021461395.2 Schistocerca americana | reverse complement strand
TATACAAACTGAGTAGTCAATGAGCCACATAAGCAACATAATGGATTATGTGAGAGTAGGATCGCCGTGGTCCCGTGGTAGCGTGAGCAGCTGCTAAACGAGAGGTCGTTGGTTCAAGTGTTCCCTCGACTGAAAACTTTACTTTCTTTATTTTTGCATAGTTATTATCTGTCCGTTCGTTCATTGACATCTCTGTTCACTGTAATACGTTTCGTGTCTGTGTTTTGCGGCCGCCTCGCAAAACCGTGCTATTAGTAGAAGAAAGGACGTGCCTCTCCAATGGGAACAGAAAACATTTGTCGCAAGGTCATAGGTCAACCGATTCCTCCACAGGAAAATACATCTGATGTATTCTATACGACACTGGTGACGGCATGTGCGTCACATGACAGGAATATGTTGTCGACCCACCTAACTTGTACACTTGGCGAATGGGTAAAAAGATTCTTCTACCTTGCCCGATTGAGGTTTTCTTGTGGATGTGATAATCACTCCCAAAAAAGTAATGAAAACATAAGAGTTTGTCACATAAACTGAAAATAAGAAACTAAACTTTTTCACTCGATGGAAGATTTGAACCTGGGACCTTTTATTCCGCAGCTGCTCACGTTACCACGAGACCACGGCGCTCCTATGTTCCAATGTCCTTAATGTTGCATATCTTGCCTTGAACTACTCAGTTTGTATATTTTGCTTATTTTTTCACGGTTCCACACAACTTCTTCCTGTTTCCTCAATTGATCTGTGTTCAGTTTTTCAAGGCCTATCCACTGTGCCAACTTATAACTAAATCTGAGGGGGGTGCGATGGGGAGGTTCCCTTGTTAGAGGAACCATTTGCCATATTAGTTGCACATGTGTGAATGTCTCATCCTTCCATGATCACTCAATAGGTGAGTTTGAAACAGGAGCACTGAAACAGTATAAGGACCCTTTGCTACCTTTACTGCATCGGATCACTCTCAAATTTCGTCGTATGGTTTTGAATAGTCCCAAGTGTTTCCAGCTTGTACGGGACATCGAAAATTGTAGTTTCATTGCACACCAAAAGGGTGCGACTAGATTCAGCGGAGCCCCATTATGTCCATACAGAAAGGTTGACACAGGCGACGCAGCTTCCAGTGACAATTATTGTTAACAACGTCTTTGTGTTGCTCATCGCACTCCAAATTGTTGTTTTCCACTGTGAAATGCGTAGGAATCAGCGTCCAAAGAAGGAGACAGTTTCATTGAGGCCCTTCATATCACTCCCTAAGGTCTTTTCATTTCGATACTGAGCGACGGTGTGTCTGAAATACTTTCCTCCGTCACTCATAATAAACGAGTGATTTCAACAGTGGGTGTCGCGGATCTGAGATCCATCACAGAGGCGTCAAAAGCTGGAGTTAAGGGGGGACGTTGATGATAAACAGAGACTATTTAAAAAATGCACCAAATCCACAATTTTGGAGATATGGCAATGAAATTTTGTGTCACGCTTTACATGAAAGTAACACATTTACATATAAAATCCTTTGATTATATATATTCAACTTTTTTTATTGAAATTTAAAGTTTTATTTTCAAAAAATAATATATGTTCCTTTTTCACAGAAAGTATTCAAGAGATTTCTACAACAATTTCTCTGTTTCATCTCTTTCATCTATCTTCTCTCGTGAGGTTTTTGGAATAGGTCAAATAGGAGAATTTTCATAAGTTTTTAATTATAGTTCCACAAGAACAATTATACATTCATGCAAAATTCCAAGCACTTTGCTCCATATCTCAGCTTTCAATCAGAATTTCAAAATTTTCTTTTGAGACAACGTTTATTATGTTTACAGAAAGATGTGCACAAAATTTCATAATGCTAGCATTCATAGAATCTGAGGAAAATGTACATAAATTTTAAAAAACAAACTTTTCAGGAAACGCAGTTTAAATTTCAACCTAACTTTTTTCCTTATGTCATTTCTTCAGAAGGCACCAAATTTGTACTCTGGATCGTCTTTCCCTTCAAGGCTTCTCTTCTGGTTTCTTGTTGTCTGTCTTCTTTCCCTTGCCAGGTCTTCAACTGACTTTTCAGCTGCAGAGACGCGCTGTAAATCTATTTTTCTCAGGATGTTTTGAATAAAATTTCCTATCTTGAAGCCCATTCTTTCTAATGCTTTCATCTTCCCGACGTTCCCATTCATTAAATACAATAACTGCATCATAAGTTGCAATTCTGACAACTGTAGCCGATGCAAATGTGTTTTTAGAGCATGGTTTCCATATGAGTGAATTTAGAGACTCATTTGGATTTTGGGTTTTGCCATGACCACACTTTTTGAGAAGTGCACGATCGGCTAGAAACCTGTAAGTGGGGTTGACAAGATCCAGGATGAGCGTCTGGTTGAAAGTAATTGAGCCGTAGGAAAATTTGCTGTTTTGAAGAGCGCGCCGCAGCGCGTTGTGTAAAGCAGTCGCCCTCCGTTTCCGGCGGTGACGACGCTGTTGGCTATCGCAGCTTTGGTGTCTCCCTCTGGTGGGAAAGTGGAAAAGGTTGCCTGTTCACATGTATTTAAGGGCCGCTGTAAGCTAGCCAAGTAATCCTGTACACCTCCCGCAAACTCGATCCTCCTCACCCGCTCGTCTCCCCGATCCTCTCCCACCCCCGCCCGCTGCCGCGCCTGTATTCGCACGTCCCACCCGGTCTCCATCTCTCCACCCTCCTCACCCTCTCCCAAGGTGGCTTCCGCCAGCTCCCCCTCCCTGATGATGCCCTCCTTCCTTCCATTTACCCCTCCTACCAACTTTGATCCTCCCGCCCTCCTCCTGTACTTATTCCTCCGGGCACCCTCCCTCCCTCCTCTCCCTTTTCCCTCTCTCCTCCTTTTCTCCCCCCCTCCTCCCCCGGGCCTCCCCTCCCCTGTTCCTCTCCTCCTGCCCCCGACTCCTCAGCCATTGGCATCCTTTTTCTCCCCTCTCCCCCACCTCCCCCTTCTACCCCTCTTGGCAGGTCCCCGGACTCGCACACGTTACGTGGACATTCGCGCGCCGGAGGTCGCCGCCATCAGTGTTTTGTGTGTTTAGTGTTTAGTGTTTAGTGTTCACCGTCCCCTCCGTCGTTCACCAGTGCCATCATCTTCTTCAGTGGTTGTGCGTCGTCTCATCAGCTAGCAGTGTGGATTATCGACGAGTGTGAACGGCTCCGTGATTGTCCCTATGTGTCTCCTGTTTTATTGCCCACCGCTCTGTGACTTATGTGTCTTCTTACTGTTTTTGCTGCTTGTGTCTTCTCTGGCTGAAGAGCAGCGTAGTGTGCTGCTGACAGCCTGCCTGTTGTACAGGTTTTAAAATAACAATAAAGTAAAAAAAAAAAAAAAAAACTCGCCAAGTAGTCAGTTGGAGCCAAGGAGGCAGTCTGTCAGTCTCAGCGAGTCTGGTCAGTTGGTCAGCCAGGTCAGTGTGGGGCAGTCAGTGTGTCGGTCGTCCGGAGTGCTAGTAGGTGTTAGGCCGCCAGTCTGCTCGAGTTTGCTCAGGCAATGGGCATTGGCAGTTGGATCGATCGGTTGGTCGGTCGCGCACTGGGACACAAGATGACTTGTCCGCCCGGAGCGTCGGCGCATATGAGGTCGCCACATGAGTCCAATGGCCGCGCCGTATAGCGAGGGGTAGTGGCTTCGCGGCCAACACGGTCTGGCCGCGGCGAGCTACGACGCCGTGAGACGGGAGATCGGCTCGCCTTCCTGCGTCCTTTGAAGGGGTTGGCAGCGGACGGTTCGGGAGAGCGTTTTGGGGGTGCTGCGCCAGGTCCTTGCCAGAAATCGCAGTTATTAAAAGTTAAGTGATTACTGATATGTTGTTTCAGTTACTTGTTAAATTCTACTTGTGTTCTTGGTCAGTCTCTCGTCCCAAGCTTGCTCGTTTGTGTCTAGTCAGCATTTGTTAGGCCGTTAGTGTCGGTCTGTCTGCCTGTCTGTTCGGTCTGCCGTACGTTAATAGTTGCCTCTGTTATGTTTGTTGGATTCGGTGTGTTAACGAATTTATTGCTTGAAGTGACGGCCGAATTCTTGAAATATGTTTTTATCTTTACTATCATCTTGCGAGGTGGTATATGTGTAATGTAGAGCATGTTGTACATTTTATGTAAGTCTACATTTTATGGGTTTTATTTAAATAGTTATTTTTATAAAGTTGCCACCCTTCCTTTAAAAAACAAATTGCACATTCAGTGGCAAATATTTTCTTAGTTGAGTGTTGTACCATTTCTATTCCTCTTACGGGGGGCATAGTTAATGTGTCTGCGTGAGTTGTTAAAATTTTTAGTTTAAAGTAATCTGGTGTGTTGCAGGTCTGCACCAGTGTACTCTTTCAGAGGTTGTTGTGAGCAGCCGTGTTGAAAGGGAGCAGGCAAGCTTCTCAACCCGAAGGCTCCTACTGTTAATATTGTTCTTTGCCTCTAAATAAAACTGTAACTTGATATTTCGAGGGTGCTTTTCTGCTTATAATTTTAAATCTGTTTTGAAAAGGCTTTTAGGAATAAATTCACATGTGTTAAAAGTAATTTTCCATCAGTTACACCTTGGCAACTACATCCACGCTCACCTAGTGTGATTAAATGTGTCAATGTTCTTCATGAATCGCCTGTAAATAAAGCAAATTCTTTAAGAAAAGATTTTGAAAGTAAATTCACGGTTCAGTAATACACAGAATCGTTGTTCACTGAGCTGATATTGAAGTGCTGCTTCGAAACGTGGGCATGGCAGGGAAGCCGCATCACACTTTTAATTAATTTTCAGGAGCTTCGGATGCGATTTCAACATTAAAAGTTTGGGATCTTATTGTCCATGAGTTGTACTAACAAATAAAAAAATAAACCGAAAATTGACATTTTTGGTCAATTTCATCAACGTCCCCCCTTAACTGGGTGTAAGAAGGGCTATGACGTCCTTCCCGTCGTGTGACACGTCGTCAGTGGCCTTGGGCAGTATTGTGGCGAAATTTGGTGCCAATGTGGCATCATTAAAACACTTTACACCTCACATGAACTCTTGAGCTCTGGCCTTTTTTTCGCTTTTGTCGACACCTCGATGTTTGAAGCGTCACCGAGCCAGAGGGTGATGTCGTAGAGCGCCACGCTACTGCACCATTACAGATGGAGGCTGTCGGCACCTGAGAGCCTAATTTAAAATCTATTCGTTGTGAAACGTCCCCTTTTTAAAAATTTATATACGACTGTGCTTAAACTGACACAATATTTTTAGCGCAACGCAATCTGACTTTCAAAAATCCCTACAAAAAAATGGCCCTGACTAACATTAATCTATGTGTTTCACAAATCGCTTACCTCACAAAAATCTTGGTTACTCGAACTACTGCAATACAGCTAGCGCCACTACTGCCAGCTAAATAAAAGATTCAAACTATGGAAGGCACTAACTACTGATAGAGATAGTTAGCAAATGAAAGATATTAATAGAGAACAAACAATGTATTTACCTTAATATCATCAAAAGTCATAATATATATAGGAGTTCATAACATCCATTCTTACAAATATCAAAACTCCACCATTTCTCTCTCCACATCCACCACTGCTGGCGGCTCACCTCCAACTGCGCAACGCTACGCGCTGTTCACATCCAGCTGCCGCTGCCCAACACTACAATGGCAGACAACAATGCAAACTAGCCACAGACTGCACACAGCACACCCAGTGATTTTCATACAGAGCGCTATGTAACGTTGCCAATAAGAAAACATAAACAGCCTACTTTCAGTTGGAATGGGAGATAATTACGGGGCTTTCTGAGAACTGATTCTTTAATTCTGTTGCATGGAGTCTAAACAAAAGCCGCCGCCAGGAGCACCGAGAACTGCAGACCACCATAGGTGGAAGCACAAGCGGCCAAAGACACGACTAGCTAGGGCATAGCCACCGATGGTAAGCTAACGTACACCAACAGGCGACAAACGTCGGCAAGCCCCTGCGTATCAGCAACACTAATTGGAAATTACCAGTTGCTATTAGAGCCGACCAACAGGCCGCAGTAGGGGGAACCGAGAAGATCGCCCACTGGCGCACAAACAATTAGCCAACATCACCCTGTACTGTGCATCCGATACATGACCTATCGGATGCAAAAACGATGAGAAACCTAGCTGTTGCAGGTAGCTGACGCTGATCGAGATTTCAACACCGGCACCCAGCGGCAGCCGCCGAGCAACACCACCGCACAACGTCAAAGGTATCGACATGCATGATACCCACTACTAACAAAGCCCACTCTTGCACTACATATCCCAGGCAGCAAAACATCCGCTACTGTTCTTACCACCCGACCTAACTATCGCAGAGTTTTTTTTCCCTTGGCTCTTGTCTTGGCACTTTTTTTCCTCTGCCCTTCAAACCGCTACCCTTCTTTCGACTTCGACTCACTCTATCTCCAGATGAGCGCGTATAAATGGTTAACCTTAACCAGGCGTACGCAAACATCGCAGTACCCACGTCCTGCGAAAACACGCTTTAGTGAAAACTAACCCTTATGCAGAGATGGCAGTAGACCTTTTGAGTTGGCCATCATTCCGGTGTGGGCGTGGAGGGGCTCCACCTCTGTTAAAAAAAAAAATGCAGACCACCAGGTGTCTCGCGAGGTATGAGCAACAGGTCGCGCCTTCATCCAGCCACGAGTGACTACTGGCCGGCACTTCTCCTCCTGAAGAGTGACCATTCAAGCCAACCCAGGGCCACTGCGGACTGGGTTAGCGAGATTTGGCCGCGTCACGCGCCGACGGCTTGCAGTCCATCACTTAAGTTCTCGTCGACGTGCCATCATAGAAAACTGTGTTACGTTGAGAAGTTGGGCATTGTACTAGGTAACAACAGTTCTTCGAATGCTAGTATTTCGCGTTTTAATTCCAACTCACAACTATATTTCTCTGGAACCACTGAAGAGGTGGAGATAATTTCTTCTTATCTCCATTGTAACTACCATTGTTTTCCTTGCAAGCTAATAATGGAGCTGTCTGTAACCGGGGCTCTCCTTAATTAGTAACCAGGTTTGTTACATGTATGTCCATCCTAGGTTACATATTACTCTACTTATGTTTTTATATCGGCATATATTATTGCCTGCGCTATTGCTTTTAAGTGTTAATAGATTTCTCTGTTTAATATTTTCAGATGTTTGTCAATATTTATTGAGAGATCTGAAGTTTTTGCGGTTTACATGGCCGCGGGGGGTAACAACGCTGTCAGGGGCGCTTTGCCAAGGTTCGTCGTACGGTTCCCTCTCACCCACCGTCGGAGGTTCGAGTCCTCCCTCGGGAGTGTGTGTGTTGTCCTTAGCGTAAGCTAGTTTAACTTAGATTAAGTAGTGTGTAAGCCTAGGGATCTATAACCTCAGCAGTTTGGTCCCATAGGAACTTAACCACCACCACCACTGGTTTACATACTCCATGTCAAATTGGAAGTTATCTCTTTTCCGATCATTATTATTTGTATATCATAATTTCAAATTTTATTAGAGTTTTTTAAAATGTTGTAGTTACCACGTACAGCTAGTTTACTGCATAAAATTCTCTAATTTTGGCAGATGGAGTATGATTCGAGTCTTTGTGACTCAGGCGGGCTACTGACTGTCAACTGCTTGCATTAACTCAAGTTGTAAATTCTGTAAATGCCGGTGTATTTCTTTTCATTTCTAACAGAACTGAAAAGAAATTCCTTACCACGCCTAAGAGCACATCCAAAAATACACAAGGATGGAAATCCAATACATCCCGTGGTCAACTCTATAAATAGTCCGAAATACAAACCATCACAAAATCTAAATAACATACTCATGAAAAATTATACATACAATGCAACTTATTCTATAAAAAAACAGCATGATAGTAGCTAAAGAACTAAAAACCTGAAAGCTCTCCCAAGATGCTAAGTTTATACCACTTGACATCACGAACCTTTACTCAAACATACCCATACAGGAAGCTGTAACAGTAATACAAAAGAACCTTATGAAACACAAGAAACTTTCATACAAAGAAATTGTTGAATTTACGGAACTCCTTCAGCTAACCCTAAGTTACAACTACTTCACTTTTAATGGCAACATTTATAAACAACCAGATGGCCTAGCAATGGGATCATGTATATCTGGTACCATAACTGACATATACATAAATCACTTAGAACAAAAGTTATTTAACAGCCAAGATCCTTAAAGAAAATTGAGTTTTATAGGAGATATGTAGATGACACACTACTGTTACTGGAAGGGGATACTAAAGACATCACAAACATTCTAAACTACTTCAATAATCTCCATGAGAAAACCAAATTTACAGTGGAACATGAGCAAAATACAAGCATCAACTTTCTGGACCTAAATGTTACAAGACGACACATGCACATTCTAAATTCATAGGAAAAACACAATGACTGACACCACAATCCCTGCAACCTCATGTCACCCAAGTATCCATAAACAGGCAGCATACAGGTCAATGTTACATAGCAAAACTAAAATACCATTGAACCGAGAAAACATGCAACAAGAAATAAACACAGTGAAAAAGATTCGAGTTGCCTTTGGTTACAATGCTTCCATGGTTGACACAATCCTAGACAAAGTGAAGAAAGACCCAGGTACAAACTGTATCATAGAAGAAAAAGAGAAAAACAAATGTATATCTAGTATCGCATACATTGGCAATGTATCACAGAAGATTGCAAATATTTTCAAAAATCACAAAGTAGAAATTTCAACATCTAATAAACTACAACAAAAGCTAATACATAATATAAACTGTAAGCATGATCCATACTCAGACTCTGGAAAATACAAGGTAACATGCCAAGAATGCTCCATGTTCTACCTAGAACAAACAGGCCGAAATTTCAACACCAGGTACACAGAGCACATTAAAGCCCACACACACAACAGACACACCACATCAGCCATAGCAACACATATACATAATACATGACACCCATTTGAAAGATATAGCAAAATGTCAAAGTACTCCACCGACTAAATAAAGGACATAAAATGGATTTGCTAGAAGAACTGGAGATATATTCACATTACAGAAAATATGAAGATAAAATATTAAACAAAAAACTTGAAAGTGAATTTCAGATGTTTCGATAGTATACTTAAATAAAAATAGTAAGACGTAGAAATAAGAACAATTGTAAAATAGATATAAGTAAATTACGATCCAAACTATTAAGGTCAATAACCTCTGTACAAAAGCATATCATACTCTGTGGAAGACCTATAATGTCATCTCTCTTGACTACTTATAGGAACATCTGTGTAACTGTTTTGTTCATGTAAAATGTTTTAGACGTTTAAGTTTTGTGTGATGTTTAGTGTGTGTGACTCTGCACAAATGAACCATAAGGAAACTTAAAGTCAACGAAATGAAGCAGAGTCTCACACATCGACATCACCACACAGAAATGGCATAACAGGCACAAAAAAACGCACTTGAAAATGGGAATCATTTCCCGAAATGCGTCGTGCGAAAAAAAAAATAATGAAAATAGTAACTGGCAGCAGATGAGTTATTTATAAACAAACCTATTAATGAATATATATGTTACCTAACATATGCATTCCGAAATTTCATTACTATGCATTAATTTTTTTTTTTTTTGGTGTTGCAAATTTTTTTTTTTTCAAAATCTCACTTCGTGCGATAAAACTTTCCCAGATTGGGACCCCAATATAATTTAAGCTTCTAACACATTTCTATTGGTCCAATGTACAGTTCTGCGAGAGTTCAACAGTAGAGATACACTTTTGTTCGATTATCCTGTTGGCGAGAAACCACTGGTAGCAGTAACTGCCATAAACTGCGTAGGAGTGCAACCTAATATGGAATGACCACATAAAACAATTTGTAGGAGATGTAGTTTATAGACCAAGATTCATTAGAAGAATGTTAACAGAATACGAAATAAATGGCTTACGAAACATTTGTCCAACTGATTTTTGAATACTACTCATCAGTCTGGGAAGAATAACAGCGTGTTTTGGTACGGGATCCTTTTGTCGGCGCAGAAACATAAGGGAGGTGCTCAACGAACTGCAGAAGCATACGCTATAAGAGAGTAACTGCGCGTTACAGAGAGGTTTGCTATTGAAATTCCACAACACACGTTCCGGGAGTAATCAGGCAATATATTCGTCTCGCGAAATGCTCCTAGCGAGAAAATCAGAGAAATTAGAGCTAACGCTGAGGTTCGCCGAAATTTATTCTTCCCACAGGCCATTCGCTAATGGAACAGGGAAATGGAAAATGATAGTGATACTTGAAGTACATTCTGGCGGAAACGAAGTGTGGAGTGTAAATGCAAATGCTGACATATCGCCGGATGCTTGTTCTGAGGAGTTTCACTCTGCATGACTGCGCCACTTCACTCGCTGTGAATACTCCCGAACCCTCTAAACACTGTTGCCGCGTGTTCTGTGGAGCTTTAATAATTTCTGGACTGGAAGCTCTTTTGCAGCACGACAGCTTTATAAGTACGGACAACTTGCAGTATCGGCGCGTGAGCGAGGAGCCGACGTTGCATACAAAATTAATCCGTCCATGGAAGTCGTTAGCCGGTCGATGGCGGCAGTTCCAACACGAACACTCTGACACCGGCGAAATACACCGCCCCACGCCTCCTGCTCTCTGCTATGCTATGGAAATTAACTGCTTCACTTGTTCGCTAACGAACGCTTGTCTGAACATTGTAATAAAGAGAGCTTTACAACGTCGCCTTTGCATGTTTATTTCCTCTCAGATTTCACCACAGACGGGTAGGTGTCCTGTAGAGGAAAATGCATATAAACTGACGTAACGGAGTGAGACTATGTTGTTATTCGAAACTTCCTGGCTGTGTGCACTGCACGTGCCCGATTTCTAAACACTGTCTTTCAAAGGCCATGTTGTGGCATTTGAAATAACCTGTTACACTGCGTTCACCGCCGGTCTCCACTTAATTCCTCTTACGTTAGTACAGAGAGAACTATTTGGAAGAAAGGAAATAACAAAGGTTGCATTTAGGTTCTGGATTACGTATGTAACTAAACAGTTCTGCCGTCCCTAAGACTTTTTAACAGACTAAGTGCTGTAGCATAGTAAGAAAGCATCGACATATCTTTCAATTTTTTTTCTTTCATTTTGCTATTGCTTTTCTGCTATTTGTTGTATCTGACTCACTGTATTCCGCATTTTCAAATCAAACAAATGTCGAGACGAATTTAACAAAATCTAATGAATTATATAGAATGTTAGAGAAAAACATCACTGAACAAATGAGAAAGGAAATGCGAATTAGATTTCAGAATTTCGTTGGAAAGACTGTTACTGTACGAGTAAACGAACGTTAAATTATTCATGTGAATGATAAAGCAAGAACAAATGTCGCAAAGGTGAAAATTTTACGTTGTTTATATGTACATGAATATATGAATGAATATGTATGTGACAAAGTGAAGATATGAGAAACAGCTGCATGCGGAAGAAACGACACTTGAAGTCCAAGATAATCTGAATGGCATCAACACTTTTTTTTTAAGATGCTGGAAGATTGGTTGCCGCATAAAGCGTTCAGATATAAAGCGTTACCTTTCATTCTTTGTTTAACTTATGTTCACAACGATTGTGTATAAAGAAAAAAAACACGCTTGTTCTTGAATGCATTTGATGAAATACTTTGTTGGAGAATAACTTCTGTGGAAACCAGCGAACACTTTTACGATCGTGATGAATATATTTAACGAGATTTCTAGAGCTGTGTAGAACTGGAGTTCATGTCTCTGAAAACAAAAGATAAAAGTGATTTTACTTGTCTTCTTCCTGCCTCTTTACTCTTCTGCTCCCTGAGCTTGTACTGACAACATGTAAGCTTAATCCGTTTATAATTTCTGGCTTAATAATTATCTCATATACTATATTTAGCTGTGTTAGCTATTTAAAGTGATTAACATCCGATCTGCTTCTCGAACAAATAACATTTGTTGTGTCTTTGAGATTTTACAGCGGATGACTAAGAGAGATTGGAAGCGAACTATTTGACGGTGAACAACCGAACACCATTCGTGTTTCTTCGTTAACCGCTTCTTCAACGGAAGCTAGAAACCCCCCCGAGACATTTTTACAAATAGTTTTCATTACCTTACATAACATTTTTTTCGTAAGAACTATACAGGTTTGATCGCTCACCCGCCACCGAACAATGACGCTAACCAACCTACTCATTGGTTTTATACCACCCCGATTATAAAAGATTAGATGACGGACCAATACAGGTATGTAAAAATTCAGTCGAAACTTCAAATTTACCAGTGTACTGTACCGAGCCGTGCGCTTAAAAAGAAACTGTTCCTTCATCATCAATATGGCGTGTCTTCTTGTCACGTCAATTAACCTATGTAAAATCAGATACCTGTCACTCTGATGTCACCCGTTCACAAATTTTGAATTAAATATCGCACTGTGAGACAGAAGATAAGGCTACCAAAATCAAGCCGAAGAAAAGTGATCCACGAATTTAACAGTTTCTGTAGTCACAGTAAGGAAACGTAAAATTTTGGAAAGGCATTGTGGAGTTGCAAAGAGAACATGTTTAAGGCTTTTGTGTAACCTACTGACGATTGGAGCTCGAATTATTGGAGTTCTCATTAAGTCTGATCAAAGAAAATAAGAAAAATCCAAGGCCTGATGCTAGCCTTGTAAGTCGCAAGTTGAGCTAGCACGACATTGTTTCCGACGTGCAGACATCTTAAACGGCAGTCACCATTAGCACGTCTAAAAACGTCTGCACACTTGCTCGCTGCACGGTACTCTGGCATGCACCAACACACCTCTGCGCATTTGGACCGCTGCCAGCGCCACCGCAGGTCAAATGCACCGCATGGTCATACCCCGAGGTGATTTAGACGCACAAACCGCCCACCGCAGCGTTGTTTCACCATGTATCAGCATTATCCTTAATTTATAAGCAAGAGTGTAGGTAGTACATGCATTCTGTGACTCGAGAATGTGGATGATTTTTGACTGTTATCGATCCCGGGGATACCAAATCTTTCGAAAATGTTTTAATTTCCAGTTTGAAGTCGGATAATAAACGACAAAAGATACACTTTTTCGTGTGATATGATTACATATTAACAATTTTCTGATTTTTTCCCTTTACTTATACTGTGAAATCTTACTTCTTGCCAAATTTCACGACGCTACGTCAAGGAGAACAGCCTGTAGGTTTTAATCAGTGACTTAGCCAGTGTCAAAATATGTGACATAAATGGCCAGATCTTTCGACTATGCTGACTTAGAAGATTGATGTTTCTTTCACGATCAAAGGACTATAGACCTCAAATGGTTCAAATGGCTCTGAGCACTATGGGACTTAACTTCTGAGGTCATCAGTCCCCTTGAACTTAGAACTACTTAAACCCAACTAACCTTAGACACCACACACATCCATGCCCGAGGCAGGATTCGAACCTGCGACCGTAGCGGTCACGCGGTTCCCGACTGAAGCACCTAGAACCGCACGGCCACACCGGCCGGCGGCCGTATCTTTTGATTTGATATACTTACTAGCTTCACTTCGCATTCGGGAGGACGACGATTCAATCCCGCGTCCGGCCATCCTGATTTAGGTTTTCCGTGATTTCCCTAAAATCGCTCCAGACACATGCCGGGATGGTTCCTTTCAAATGGCACGGCCGACTTCCTTCCCCGTCCTTCCCTAATCTGATGAGACCGATGAGCTCGCTGTCTGGTCTCCTTCCCCAAACAACCCAACCCGACCCAACCCCCCCCCCCCCTAGCTTCACTTTCACTGTATATATTATCAAGGAATCTTAATATGTGACACAAATTTCAACTTGATACGATTTCTCGTTCGTTAGAAAAAGGATCTGGGAAAGTCGGAGAGACAGTCGGACAACAAAGCGATACTATGAGCGTTCCTTTTTCCCGATTTAGGTACGGAATTACACTACCATTAGCAGAGCGCCGCTTCGTAGGCATGAGATTCCGGGATCATACCGCAGTTCACATGACATGAGGTGGGCGTGTCCAGCTGCGAGTTGCGACGAATTGCAGATAAAGACCGTCGCCGCAGCACTCACCTTTGCCGGTACCTTTGCCAAGCTGTGCGCCCCGTGTTGCCCGGGTCGATCTCCTCGTAACGACCACTACATTTTCTTGACGTCGCTCCTAGATTCTTATCGAATACGTCGCGACTGTGCTGCTAACTACTTTTCGCTGCGAACTGGTTTCGGCGAGAAACGCGAGTGCTAATCTATCCACCGTTCCTCGAATTGTGCTTTGCACCTCTTTGTGTATCGACACATTTATGACTGCAATAAATTACGATACAGTGCCGATACTTAACGCTGGGTGGACATAAGGTCTTATCTCCTCTACACCTCCCGCCGTCTTGAACCCCCTCACCCTCTGGTTGCTCCTCTCCTCTCCCATCCCCGCCCCCTGCCACGTCTTCACCATTGTGTCCCCCCTACCCTCCATCTCTACACCCTACATCTCCTTTCCCAAGGTGGCTGCCATCAACTCCCCCTCTCGAATGATGCCCTCTCTCCCTCCATTTATCCTTCCTATCAACTCTGATCCTCACCCCACTCCTTTCCTCCATCCTTTCCCTGGGCTCCCTCTTCCTCCACCCCTTCCATCCTGTGTTTTCTCCACGCCTATCCTCTCCCTATCTCCTTTCTCCCCCCCCCCCCCCCCGAGTCCTTTTGCACTCCCCTCCTCTGTCTTCCCCACTCCCTGGCACGTCTGCTCAGCACCCCCCACCCCTCTTATGGATCCTCCTCTTCTATTGGCTCCTTTCCCCCCCTACCCCTTCACTTTTCCTCTCCTTCCCCCCCCCCTTTTTCCCGTCATCTGCCCAGTTCCCCCCCACCTGCTCTCGGGTGTGGTATATAATATTTGTGCCAACTTTTAGTGCAGTGTTTAAGTGAGTGTTCAGTGTTGTGCGTCCTTCCACAGTGTTGTGAACAGAAATCATGCTGTCGCTGGGTGTGCTTTTTATATCTCTTGCAGACAGAACCCAGACTGTCGCCGTGTTTTTTAATTGTCTGTCTATTATTTTTCTGCTTCCTGTGTATTTTATTAGCATCATCCACCTGTGTTTTATGTTGTAAGCTCCAGCATTTTCTGCCATTTTATCTTTAAGTCACCGATTTTATCGCCAACTCTTATTATTTTTTTATTATCTTCATCTTTTTAAAACAAATTCTGTAGGCTGAAGAGCGGCGTAATAAGCTGCTGCCAGCCCGCCCCCTTTAGGGGGAATCGAAACTCAATAAAGGAAAAAAAAGGTCTTATCACAATGAAAAAAATCAAGCTGCGACCAGGAGACTTTGAAATGGTGTTATTCTTTCTCTACACGTTCACCTTTCGTAAGCCCCGCCCACAGGCCGTAGCGGGTCTATTGGCACCGACCGACCGCCGTGTCATCCTCTACCAGTGGCGTCGTGGCGTCAGCAAACCACACTCCCGACCGTTGTCAATGTTCGTGACCTAGACCCGCTTTTACTCAGTCGAGTAGCGACTCAAATGGTCTCACAAGGCTGGGTACACTCCACGGTAGTCTTCCCCCTAAGGAAAATTCGCTGGTAGTACCAAAAATGGAGCCCATGTCATCTACATGGCAGCCACACTGACCACTCCGCTACGGAGATAGTCATTCGCCTTTCACAGAGATACATTTTTCCCAGCTGTGGATGACTTGGCAGAGGTCAGCGTGTAACGTCTGGATTTTGACAGTTCAGGAAATGTTCCCCTCCGTAATCATCCGATTCACCATTTTGGACATTTCTGCAGCAAAATAGTTTCTTTATCTGAGTGGCTCAGGTGACTGTTATCATAGGGAGGTTATGTAGGGATTTTCCTAAAGAGGATCAGGTAGTGATTGTGGGTGGGGCTGGTAATAGTATTGACAGGGATGGGGAGTATGGCATAGATTGTGACCTGGAAAAGATAGCCACTCAGACTGGCAACACGAATGTGCATTTCGTGGAACTGTTTCAGCATCACGGTCGGTCTCATCTTAATACAGCCGTCAGGCATAATAACATGAGACTTGGGGCTGCGCTGATGACAGAAGGCATGAGTCACATTTCAGTGGTGTCGGTGGAGTCTATCAGCAGGACAGGTTTCACTATACATGGCCTGCACCTCAACAGGTATGGAAGGGGGAGGTTGGCAAAGCTTATAGGTGACAGCATAGGTGTGGGTGGTGGGAACACTCATGGGAAAATTCTGGTAGTTGTGGGTGTTAGAGCTGCACCTTTTTTAGATTGAAGTCAGCTGATAGGTATTCCTGCTTAAAGGAAGCCTCTCTAACAAAGAAACCACTTTCGACAAAGCTTAGGTATCCGATTAATGAGGGAATTAGTATATTTCATCAAAATATACAAGGTATTAGAGATAAAGGTAGTGAACTGCTTATAGATGTTGACTCTGAAATTATTGGTATATCTGAACACTTCTTAAATAAGGAGATAATTCAGAGGCTTCCTTTACCAGGATACAGGTTGGCTGACAGCTTTTCTAGGAGCTCTTTGCGGTGTGGGGGAGTAGCCATGTATGTGAAAAACGGCATCCCATTTGAGTCAGTTGATGTTTCAAAGTACTGCGCTGAAAAAGTGTTTGAATGTTGTGCAGGTGTGGTTAAATTTAACGGAGCTAAACTTCTTTCTGTTGTTATTTATAGAGCCCCAGACTCCGATTTCACAACATTTTTGCTAAAGCTAGAGGAGGTTCTTGGTTCACTTCATAGGAAATACAAAAAGTTAGTTATATGTGGTGACTTCAATATTAATTGTATAAGTGATTGTGCAAGGAAAAGGATGCTGGTAGCCCTCCTTAATTCATATAATCTTATGCAAACCGTATTCTTTCCAACGAGAGTCCAAGGGAACAGTAGAACAACTATAGACAATATTTTTGTTCATTTCTCATTACTAGAAGGGCAATCTGTTAGCAAAACGGTGAATGGCCTTTCAGATCATGATGCACAAATTTTAACTCTAAAAGATTTTTGTGCTGCAACACATGTTAAATATAGTTATCAACTTTATAGGTAAGCTGATCCAGTTGCTGTAGAGACCTTTGTAAACCTTATCAAGGAACAAGAGTGGTAAGATGTCTGTAGTGCTGATACAGTAGACGATAAATATAATGCTTTCCTCAAGACTTTTCTCGTGCTCTTTGAAAGTTGCTTTCCGTTAGAACGTTCAAAACCGGGAACTAGCACAAACAGGCAGCCTGGGTGGCTGACTAAAGGGATAAGAATATCTTGTAGAACAAGTTGCAATTATATCAAAACGTTAGAAATAGTCATAATCTAAATGCAGCAGCCCATTACAAACAGTATTGTAAGGTGCTTAAAAAAGTTATTAGGAAGGCAAAAAGTATGTGGTATGCAGATAGAATAGCTAAGTCTCAGGATAAAATTAAAACCATATGGTCAGTCGTAAAGGAAGTGGCTGGTCTGCAGAGACAGGTCGAGGATATAGAATCAGTGCGTAGTGGGAATGCCCGTGTTACTGACAAGTCGCATATATGTACAGTATTTAATAATCACTTTCTGAATATAGCAGGTGAACTAAATAGAAACCTAGTCCCAACAGGGAATCATATAGCGCTCGTAGAAAAAAGTGTTCCGAGACTGTTACCTGAAATGCTCCTCCATGATACTGACAAGAAGGAGACTGAGTTAATAATTAAATCACTAAAGACCAAGAACTCTCACGGATATGACGGGGTATCTAGCAGAATACTGAACTATTGTTCTGTGTATGTTAGCCCAGTAATTAGCCATATCCGTAACTTTTCCTTTAGGAGTGGTCGGTTTCCTGACTGATTAAAGTACTTGATAGTGAAGCCACTTTATAAAAAGGGAGACAGGGATAATGTTGACCATTATAGATCTATTTCTATGCCATCTGTGTTTGCTAAAGTTATCGAGAGGGTTGTATATACAAGGTTACTGGAGCATTTAAATTCACATAATTTGCTGTCAAATGTACAGTTTGGTTTTAGAAATGGCTTAACAACTGAAAATGCTATATTCTCTTTTCTCTGTGAGGTTTTGGACGTGTTAAATAAAAGGTTGCGAACGTTAGGTGTTTTCTTTGATTTAACGAAGGCTTTTGACTGTGTTGACCACAAAATATTACTGCAGAAGTTGGACCATTATGGAGTAAGGGGAGTAGCTTACAATTGGTTCGCCACTTACTTCAAGAACAGAAAGCAGAAGATAATTCTCCGCAATATTGAGAGTGGTAGTGATGTTCAGTCCCAATGGGGCACTGTTACGTGGGGTGTTCCCCAAGGGTCGGTGCTGGGGCCACTGCTGTTTCTTATTTATATAAATGATATGCCTTCTAGTATTACAGGTGACTCAAAAATATTTCTGTTTGCTGATGACACCAGCTTGATAGTGAAGGATCTTGTGTGTAATATTGAAACAGTATCAAATAATGTAGTTCATGAAATAAGTTCGTGGCTTGTGGTAAATAAATTTGATGCTAAATCACAGTAAGACTCAGTCTTTACAGTTTCTAACTCACAATTCAACAAGAACCGATATTTTGATCAGACAGAATGGGCATATTATAAGCGAGACGGATCAGTTCGAGTTCCTAGGCGTTCGGATAGATAGTAAGCTGTTGTGGAAAGCCCATGTTCAGTATGTTGTTCAGAAAGTAAATGCTGCTTTATTTACCATTAGAACAGTATCTGAAATAAGTGACAGTTCAACACGAAAAGTAGTCTACTTCGCGTATTTTCATATGGTATTATTTTTAGGGGTAATTTTCTGATTCAAAAAGGGTATTTTTGGTTCCAAAACGGGCTGTTCGAGCTATGTGTGGTGTAAGTTCGAGAACCTCTTGTTGACCCCTATTCAATAGTATGGGAATTCTGACATTGCCCTCACAGTATATATTTTCTTTAATGTCGTTTGTTGTTAGCAATATTAGCTTATTCCCAAGAGTTAGTAGCTTTTACTCAGTTAATACTAGGCAGAAATCAAATCTACATGTGGAATGCACTTCCTTAACTCTTGTGCAGAAAGGAGTGTAGTATTCTGCTGAATCCATTTTCAATAAGCTACCACAAGAACTCAAAAATCTTAGCAGTAGCCCAAACACTTTTAAGTCTAAACTGAAGAGTTTCCTCTGGGCTCACTCCTTCTATTCTGTCGAGAAGCTCCTGGAAGAGCTGAAAAATTAAGGAAATTCCAGTGTTACATTCTTGATTCTCTTTATTTAAACTTACGAATTGTCGCTTGAATATGTTTCTTATATTTCGCTTTATCTGTTTCCACTATCGTATTATAATTTCATGTATTGACTCGTTCCATGACCATGGAGACTTCTCCTTAATGTGGTCCCACGGAACAATAAATAAATAAATGAAGTCACAGGGTACGATGTCAGGAGAACACGGGAGGGAGGGGGATCTGGGGTGTGTGAAGGGAAATGAAGCTGATACCTCAAAGAAACAACAATTTACAACACTATTTGTTTATGGTTTCTCTAAATTTTTGTAATTTTTTTTTGCTTTAAAATTTTCGTAAATTGGCACTATATTTTCTGTATATGTAAAGTAAAGTGTGCTGTACTGGAGGTTGAAGTACTTTGTATTGTATGTGAGTAATGTTTGTAAAACACTATGTAAATTGTTTATTACGTTAAATAATTTTCTGATGACATTATGTATTTAAAAATATTTGTGTGTATAAACTGTTCATGTTGATGTATGGCTCTGAGCACTAGGCGACTTAACTTCTGAGGTCATCGGTCGCCTAGAACTTAGAAGTAATTAAACCTAACTAACCTAAGGACATCACACACATCCATGCCCGAGGCAGGATTCGAACCTGCGACCGCAGCGGTCGCTCGGTTCCAGACTGTAGCGCCTAGAACCGCACGGCCACTCCGGCCGGCTCATGTTGATGTAAATTTGACAATTGT
The DNA here is from genome assembly GCF_021461395.2 of Schistocerca americana. Classification (NCBI taxonomy): domain Eukaryota; kingdom Metazoa; phylum Arthropoda; class Insecta; order Orthoptera; family Acrididae; genus Schistocerca; species Schistocerca americana. Next base: position 234,888,579 of record NC_060125.1, on the reverse strand, counting down.
AAGAAATGCTCGCGCTTAGGAATAATGCAAGAAATAGGTGTTATGTAAAAGCCAGTGCTTTTGTTTGAAACGAAAGTCGCTCTGGGGAGTGGAAAAGGTGGCAAGGGCGAATTTGCGCGCGATTTAGAGCAAGCGCGGGAAGTAAGTGACACAGTCGATAGGCAGTAGTGATTGAGGCAACACGTTTGAGGAGCAGGGGAAGCTTTGCCCGTGAATTTGCACAAAAATGCCTCGGATGAAGACTAGAAACAGCCTACGGCATAGCTGCGAGTTGTTGGGTTACTGTATGTAAAATTGAACGACGCCAAGAAGAGAAATTGAATCCATACAGCAAGATACTTGCAGGCTGTTCTGTGGGTAGTGTAGTAGTCAGAACTGTTCGGCGCACCCAAGCCTACAGCCACCAGAGAAGATTATTTTTTTTTTGTATTTTACTTTTGTATAGGGTGAACCATTAATTTAAACTGTGTTTTATTAGTGAATAATCATTCTTGAACTTTAAAGAAACTGGTTCACCCTGTCATTTCATCCTAACCATACATCTATACACGGTTCCTTCCTGGTACTTGATTAATCCGAGTATCCCGTTTTACAGACTTCTGAAGTTAATATAAAGAGGCACCATTTAAATTGTTTTTGTGTAAATAAAGAGATATATGAGTGAGGGACTAAATCCTGTAGTAATGAAATTACGTCTCAGTAATGGAATGTGTACATTGAATAGAGTGAATTTAAATGTAATTTTGCATCATGAAGTTAAACAGTTCGTAAATATTTTCGTCTTGAGAAACAGTTAAGGAAAAGTTCTCTTAGTTGTTTCACTGAAAGGCGAAACGAAAATTTTAGTTAGAGTAATAACACGTCCATGCTTTAGTAGAGTACAGAGAAATAAAGTCAAACTATTCTTGTTTTAAACGTTTTCTTAACTATTGCAAAGTGTTATGGTAAAAGTTTGCTTGCGTAAAATTCAGTCAAAGTGAAGCAAAGTTACTAGAATGTTTTAAATGACTATACAGAGTTACTTCAAAGAGTAATAACTTTTGAAAGTAAATTCCTGTAAGAAAGAGGTTTTCTTGAAGTGAAACGTTCAGTATAAAAAGTGTGTGCTTCAGTATCTAAGTATTTTAGTACTTAAGTTTGTTGGTTATGGAATTTGCCTTTCTAAAGTTCCCCCCCTGGCCAATTTTTTTTAGCTTTCTTGAAGTTATCTATTGTGCTTTTTCTCTTTTAAAAACGTAATATAGAAGGGTTTACTAGTCAAATAATTCCAGTGTCTGCAGCAACGTTGTCTACATGGAGTAGTATTTATTTGAAGAACCAACTTAAACAGTAGCAAGAAAGTAGGCAAAATTCGTACTTCTGTTTTTCCAATACTTTACTGTTTCATTGCCTGGACAGGCAGGCGACCGTTAGTACATATTTTAAACCACTAAATGAACTTGGAACTAAGTTGTCCTAGCTTCGGTATAATACTATTCATACTGCGTTTCTTTCTAACAACTGGGTAAGATCTTAGGAAAAGAATTGAATAATCTGATTTACGTACCCGTTAGACACAACACACGGTCAAATCGTCTAAAAAGGGTAACTCTATTGATTAGCTTTTCCTATTAACAGGACTATCCTCCCATAGTGTACTTCATTTGGAAATTAAACTAAATTTAGTAAGAGGGTTACACGTGGCAACATAGACAGAGTTTTCTGTAATTTAGGTAAAGGCATACTAAATAACAATGGTAATGGTAGGGTTGTGAAGTGTGACTATGTTCAGTGCAGATTTGAGTGGGGACTTGCTATCGAGCAACAGCCCTGACACACCTACCCGCGACGACTCGTCTTGATAGCTTGCCATAACCTCATAGGGAAATTTTCATCGTACGCTTCCTTGACGGTTTGCCCTTGTAAGTATTTCTGTTAGCACCAGGCAACAGTACCAAGGAATTTTCAGCATCGCCTTGCCCGATAATGGTTAGGCCCTCACCTCCTTTGACGTTGTTAACTCCACTGGTTTCCGCTGTTTGCTTTGTTATGGACTGAGGATAAAACACCCAGCATTCGTCTATTGTGACTTTATGGCTAAAGAAATTATCTGGATTGGCTGAAAAATTCTCTCTGCTGCCCAGGCTTAGCAGGCGTTTTGAAACCCAAGTAGCGGCGAGGTTTCGTCTTGATCAGAGTGTCGCGCAGGCTATTGAAGACTTATTCATGACTTATTTTCAGATTATCCAATACTTTGTGATACGTCGAATTAGCAGGACCAGGGCCTCACATCTGTTGTGATTCCCGGTTTATTATAGGGAGATGGCCTACCACTTCGTTCTTATTCATCACCACGTGTCTGATCACATTTGAGGCGTCAGCCACCACTTAAAGTTCCTCCCATGTTATGGTTCGTCTCTGCCGTGCATTTTCATTAAGTTGTCATGGATTGTTGCAGCGTTGTTCCCCTCCAAATACAGAAAACGAAGTGCCTCACGATACTCAACTTTATCAACGGGTCTTCACCATTTACTTTTGTTTCTTCCAGCGTCGTGCTACGGTACTGTGGCGGCGGGATTTCATTGTATGAAGACTGCAGAAATATATCTGGAAGCAAACAAAAAACAAATACGTTGCTTCATTTTGTCAAGGTGACAATGGAAACATCATGGTAACCCCTGCACAAACATTGATTTATTTTTTCTATGTTCTCGAATACAGTCGGACAAAAAACACGTGGAGAATACGTGTAGATATAGCCACCGGGTATCCAGGAGACGCAGGAAGCGCTAGACGTTGTCGCGACGCGGTCGCGGTACCACGCTTTCGATTGTCTATTAGCAAAAGTCGATCAGCAGTACTTACCTCTCTTGGCTCAGTCTAGTAGATATGTGGGTAAGTCGAGCACTATCTGCATAATACCTTTCTAATTTATCTCACCAACGGAACACAATGTACAGTGACATCTGTTTTCTATGTAGTCTGCGTTTAAACGCACTTGGTTCATTAGTGCGCTAATTTTCTAGTATCTTCACAAGAAGAGTTTTTCGGTTGAGCGGAAGCCAAGAATGCATCGTTTCTTTCTCCTTGAATCAATGGCTTCCTAGAGCAACTGTAAGATCTCCAGATGCGTATTCTGAAGAGTTTAAATAGTGTGGGCTGCGATATGTGGATCCGCACTGTCACGCATAAAGGAAGTCTTTTGACAATACACCTCAGCTTTTGTTTAGAATTACGGACGTCAACTCGCTGCAATGCATATTTCTGCAACGTTGATTGTTTACTGTTGACTTCCTTTCCAGATAATGTTCCAGAATTGAATATTGTAGAGCAAAAGGATCTGTGAACATCCCTTTTCCTGCAGAGGGTGCATTCTTGACTTTATCTTTGGTAGGAGATTCGGTGCCTTTCCATTCCATGCCCTTGCGTCTGCTCTCTGGTTCACAGTGATGAACCCATGTTCCATCTCTAGTTATGATTCGTGTCAAAAAGATTTCACCTTCATTAGCATGATGAAGTAGTTGCTGACAAATTCGTCAATCCTTTCACTTGACCCCTAATTTCAGCTATTTTGTGACCTACCTTACGCAGGCGTTACAAACGTTTACAGACTCTTATCTATGATATGCAGAACCTTGACTAACGTGCATTTACTGAGTGGGGCAAATATAAGTGACCGGGACCAGGGGATACATTTAGAAACCATTTGTCGCAGCATTACAGGAGGAGGAAAAGACCTACAGTTACGTCCAACAGGATGGAGCAACTGACTACACAGCCAGCCGAACCTTGGAGCTCATTTAAACAGTCTTCATGCCTGACAGAGTTGTCAGCAAAGGTCGGTCTGGTCGCAGGGTTAGCTGACCATCCAGGTCAGTCAGTGTGCGATTACTTTGTGTGGGGAGTCCTCAAACCTAAGCTGTATCGCAACCACCCTCAGTCTTAAAGAACTGCAGCAGAACATTTCGGATGAGACTGCAGCAATTCCAGCAGTCCAGCTTCGCTCCACCTTCAGAAACTTGCTGACCAGGGCCCGAAAGTGTTAAGAGGTGGTGGTCACTTTCAACATCTACTATGGTCAAATCAGTACTTTATTTCCTTTCCTCTGCTGTGTTTCTTTGTAGCGTAGAGCTCTGTTCTCTGGGTCACTTGTATTTGCCCCCCACCCCCGCCCCCATACTTTGCTATTTCATCGCAGTCACTGTTGGGTTATTCAAAATCGGGTCAAAACATCCAGATTGTTGTTTTGGATGTGGTTTTTTTTCTCCGAAGACCCATTTGATGTAGATCTGCACGCTAGTCTATATTGGGCAAGCCTATTCATCACCGTATAGCTGCTGAAACCATCATTCGTCTGAACCTACTTACTGTACTCATTTCTTGCTCTTGCTTTACAATTTTTAACCTTCTCGTTTCCCTTCATTACCAAACTGATGATTGCTGGATGCCTCATGATGTGTCATATGAGCCAATCTCTTTTTTAAGTCAAGTTCTGCATCAAATTTATTTTAATACGAAATTCAGTTTAGTATCTCCTCATTGACTGTCGAATCTACTCATCTAAATTTCACCATTCTTTTGTAGCAACACATTTTAAAGGTTGATATTGTCTTTTTGTCCAAATTCTTTCTAGTCTACCTTTCACTTCTGTAAAAGCTTGCTCACCAGACACATACCTTTAGAAAGTACTTCGTAACACCTGAGGTTTACGAAGGGCGTTTGAAAAGTCCGTGCAAAAATAAAAACTACTTACGTGTTTGGAGTAAACCTTTTTTATTTTTCGACATAGTATCCTTTTAGACTTACACACTTGATCCATCGCTGTTCTGATTTGTGGATCCCTTCCGAATAATAGGAATTGTCCAAGTCTGCAAAGTAGCTATTAGTTGCTGCAATCACCTCCTCGTTTGAATAAAATCTTTGTCCTGCCAGCCATTTCTTCAAATTGGGGAACAGATAGTAGTCCGAGGGAGCCAAGTCTGGAGAATAGGGGGGATGTGAAACGAGTTAGAATCCTATTCCCATTAATTTTGCGACCACAACTGCGAGGTGTGTGCTGGTGCATTGTCGTGATGGAAAAGGACTTTTTTGCGGTCCAAACGCCGGCGTTTTTCTTGTAGCTCGGTTTTCAAACGGTACAGTAACGGTGAATAATATACACCAGCAATAGTTTTTCCCTTTTCCAGATAGTCGATGAGGATTATCCCTTGCGAATCCCAAAAGACACTCACTGTAATCTTTCCCGCCCAAGGAATGGTCTTCGCCATTTTTGAAGCAGATTCTCCCTTGGTAACCCATTGTTTAGATTGTTGTTTGGTCTTAGGAGTATAGTAATGTATCCACGTTTCATCCACAGTGACAAAACGGTGCTTAAACTCCCACGGATTCTTCCTGAACAGCTGCAAACCATCCTTGCAACACTTCACACGATTCCGTTTTTGGTCAAGCGTGAGCAATCACGGAACCCATTTTGCGGATAGCTTCCTCATGTCCAAATGTTTATGTAAAATATGATGTACCCATTCATTCGAGATGCGCACAGCACTAGCAATATCATGTACCTTAACTCTTCTGACATCCATCACCATATCACGGATTTTATTAATGATTTCTGGAGTCGTGACCTCCACAGGGCGTCCAGAACGTTCAGCATCACTCGTGCCCATATGGCCACTCTGAAAATTTTGAAACCATTTATAAACTGTTCTGATCGAAGGTGCAAAGTCACCGTAATGTTTATCAAGCTTCTCTTTAGTCTCCTGAGGCGTTTTGCCTTTCATAAAGTAATGTTTAATGACCACTCGAAATTCTTCTTCGTCCATTTTTTGACAATCACTCGACTTCCTTGATTCACACGAATGTCAAACACAAAGAAATAGACCAATATGACTGAAACTTGCTGTGCGTTCTTTCCAGAGATGCTACTAACTAAACATGACCTCTATACGCGTCGGTGGTACCATCTCTCGGACTTTGCACGAACTTTTCAAACGCCCCTCGTAATCTTCAACATTCTTTTGTAGCAACACATTTTAAAAGTAGGTATTGTCTTTTTGTTCAAACTGTTTCTAGTCCACTTTTCACTTCTGTAAAAGGTTACGCTCAAGACACATACCTTTACAAAATACTTCCTAACACTTGAGGTTTATATTTGATGTTAACTAATATCTCCTCCTCATGTAGGCTTTTGTTGCCATTACGCGAGGTATCAGCTGTATAAGAGAATGACTACAATGAATATTTGTCCATCCTTATCCGGCGCATCCATCACCACCTCCACCGAAAACACCTCCTCCCTGACACTCAATGTGGCTTTCGACCTTCCTTCTCTGCCAATCACCAACCCCTACGCCTCACTCGTCTCCTCTCCCTCCAGCTTAACTCCCGTTGCTCCGCCATTTTTGTCTACCTCGACCTCGAAAAGGCCTACGACCGTGTCTGGCATCCCAGTCTCCTGTTTAAACTCCAAACCTACGCCCTTCCTGTTGTAAGTAGGCTGTTTATGTTTTCTCTATGTAAGTAGGCTGTTTATGTTTTCTTATTGGCAACGTTACGTAGCGCTCAATATGAAAATCACTGGCTGTGCTGTGTGCAGTCTGTGGCTGCTTTGCATTGTTGTAATACTCGCCATTGTAGTGTTAGGCAGCTGGCTGTGAACAGCGCGTAGCGTTGGACAGTTGGAGGTGAGCCGCCAGCAGTGGTGGATGTGGGGAGAGAGATGGCGGAGTTTTGTAATTTTTCATGAACTGCTATATTTATATATGATGATATCAAGGTAAATACATTGTTTGTTCTCTATTAATATCTTTCATTTGCTAACTATCCCTATCAGTAGTTAGTGCCTTCAGTAGTTTGAATCTTTCATTTAGCTGGCAGTAGTGGCGCTCCTGTATTGCAGTAGCTTGAGCAGCGAAGATTTTTGTGAGGTAAGTGATTTGTGAAAGGTATAGTTTAATGTTAGTCAGGGCCATTCTTTTGTAGGGATTTTTGAAAGTCAGATTGCGTTGCGCTAACAAAATATTGTGTATCAGTTTAAGCACAGTCGTGTATAATTGTTCTAAGGGGAAGTCTCGTGTATAAATTGTTCTAAGGGGAAGTTTCATATGTCGACCCTTAGCCTAGGATACCTCACTGGAATCTTCTGATTTTTTCTTGTAGTTTGTGTAATTAGTGTAGCTTTTGTTTATTGCTAGCGCGTAATTATAGAGAAAATTTCCTTTGTAGTTGTAGTTTTTCATTGTTGTACAGTAAAACAGTTGTGGCATGCATGTAGATTTGCACCAAGTATTTCGCAGCTGCGCTTGCAATTAACTAAGTATTATTTTCAGTGCTATGTTAATGTGATCTCTTATTTTTTATCTTCAAATTGTGTTTTTCTGTGTTGTCGTGTGAAATACTGTGACAATAATGGCGTGTGAAAAACGTAATACTAGGCTCCAAAGTAAACTGAGAAATGACAGTGAAGACGAAAGCAGTGTGATAGCGCCGCAGAGTAATGAATTAACAGACATTCAAAGTAGTAATTTGGTAACTGTTCATAGGGAAATGGAGCAGGCGGCAAACAATGGCGTGGACAGTGAAACAATTAGTGAAGAGGGACGCATTATCGATCGATCGGTCGGCAACAGCCTGCCTCAGGAATCGGGAATGACAGGACACAATTTTGCGAATACTGTAGACTCAGGTTTTGGGTTCTCGCCGTTTTCTCAAATAAGTCAAGACACATTTTCTGCATGTCAAAATGTCAATGTTGCCGGTGCAAATTCACTGCCGAAAAGCACTGAGGAACATGTTTCAGACACCAGTGCATTGTTATTACAGTTAATGCAACAAATGGGACAAAAGCTACAAAAGTTAGACACAACACTTGAACAAAATCAGAAACAAATGGGACAAAATCTTAAAAAGTTAGACACAGTGGAACAAAATCTTAAAAAGTTAGACACAATGGAACAACACCAGAGACAAACACAGCAACAGCTTCAAAAGTTAGACTCATTGGAACAAACTCTTGAACAAACGCGTGAAGATTTAACTACTGAGTTACATAACATTGAATCGAAATGTCAAAAAGTCTGTAATGACGTAAAAACACAAATTTGTGAGCATTTTCAACCTATTTTTTCGCGGCATGAAAATGCATTACAGAATCACGAAGCAGCCATAAAAGAACTGCAAACCATTGTTCATGAAAATCATGAGACCTTGTGGGCTAAAATTGACTCAGTTGCATCTACCGATTCGGTTACGCAACTTGCAAAAACTCAGGAAAACTTTAAGGACACAGTAGATATTCTGAAACTTGGTTCAAAAAAACACACTGAAGAAATAAGTACACTATCGGAGAAAGTAGCCGAACTTTCGGATCAGGTCACTAACTTATCTACAAAGATAGATGATGATCTGAATGACACAAGACCCGTAGCCTTCACTGACACAGAAGAGTATGAACAAATCAGAAAATTCAAACAAAATCAGAATCAAATTAATACACAACACCAAAGAGAAATCCGGGAAGTACAAGATCAGCTGACACAGGTAATACAAGAATTACGTATTTCAGAGGACACTCGCGCTCCAACACGGGAAGAGGGACTTAGAAACACGGAAAAGCCGCAAAATAATAACACAGGGCATTTCGGAAGTTATGAAAGAAATTGGCAATGTGCACCGAATTTTGAGATGGAACGTCCGACACGACCTAACAATGACCGATATGCGACTCGCCGACATGACGATTTTGACTATAAGCTGTTCATTACTACACGTAAATTCAAAACATTTAAGAATTCTGGCAACGACATTCATCCACAAGCATGGCTCCATCAATTCTCTCATTGTTTTCCTCCCAACTGGTCGTTGGAACACAGATTAGAATTTATGTGTGGCTACTTAGAGAATGAACCAGCTGTAAGAATGCGATCGGTCATTCACGATTGCGACAGTGAAGGAGAATTTTACCATGCCTTCCTCTCAGCATATTGGTCTCAAGCCACACAAGACCGCGTAAAACATAACATCATAATGATGAAACATTTCGAACAATCTGAATTTTCCAGTCTTGTCAAATATTTTGAAGACATGTTGCACAAGAATCAGTACCTGTCAAACCCATACAGCCCCTCAGAACTCATCCGCATTTGCTTAATCAAACTGCCCGAACATTTGAGACATATTATTTTAGCAGGACGTTGCAAAGACGACATTGAAGCTTTTCAGGGACTGTTACAAGAATTAGAAATTGACACAGACAGTCGCGGGATGCGAAAACAGGAAAACAATCACTATAGGTCACATCCGTCACAATTCCGTGACGACAGGAACGATAACTGGACGCGGCAAGGCTATTCTCACCACACAAATCGTGACCAAACCAGACACCACCCGTATGACAACCGTTGGCAGAGTAGTAATAACTACAGGGAAAGATCACCTCTCCGTGGTAATGACTATCACAGAGACAATAAGAGAAACAGACAATATGGGAACCAAAATAAATACTATCAAGGGAGACAGAATAACTTTAGACGCAACGGACCAGCGCGCAGTTACGATTCAGGGAGAAATTCTCCACCATGTGACCGACAAGAAAGAAACTATGGAATCTACCGACATGACGACAGACGATATGATCGTAACGACAGACCTGAATTGCATCAGAACTGGCGGGATTCAAACAGAGCAGGGCCCTCTCGTCACGGTGAATTTGTAGAAGTTAGGTCTCCAAATCCCAATAACGACGCGCGCCAACAAAGAGACAATAGGCAATGACTCACACCGCTGGCAGCAACAAAACGTACTTATGAAATTGATGACGGAGCTGCCGTAGCTAGTAATTACGTAAAAATGGAAGACATTAGGGACACCTTACTCCAGGAACACGACGTAAAACTTAACAACATTGCATATCCTGTGATTCACATTACTGTAAATGACGTAAAATTTACGGCAGTACTTGACTCTGGCAGTCCCATCTCAGTAATTAGTGAAACAGCCTTTAGCAAATGCAACAAATCGAACGATTGCCCCACACTTCCGTTACGTAAGATTAAATTACAAGGTGCAATCTTTGGAAAAAGTGTAGATGTACGCCAACAAACCAATTTAGAATTCTTTTGTCAAAGCCACAGCTTCTCTATGAACTTTCTCATTGTTCCACTATTGTCGACGGAAATTATATTGGGAGTAGACTTTTTGAATGAATGCAAAGCAATCTTAAACTTTCACGATGCTGAAATAAGTTTAGAGAAAGAAGGTAAGTCAATAGCTTTGAAATTTGAAGATTGGCTCTCAAACCATGACGAGGAAATTAATCGGCTTTACCTTCTGTTAGACAACAGTTCGGACTTTTCTACGGAACTAGACACTAACAATCACTCTGCAAGTACTGACAGGGATGATATCGACGGCGCATTTGACACTAATAAGTTAATTCAGAATAAAATTCAAACAATTGAGAATTGTAATGACAATGATAGGCAAGACCTTTTTGAGATTTTACAAGCACATTCCACAGTTTTTACTCACAAAACAGGAACAATCAAGGGATTTCAATACCAATTTCGTGTTCGTGAGCATACTAAATTTTGTGTTAGACCATATGTAATTCCAGCACATTATAGGGACCGTGTTAGAACAGAAATACAATCTATGCTTGACGAGGGCATTATTGAGCCTGCAGTAAGCTCATACAACAATCCGTTACATGTTGTTGAGAAGAAAAATGGATCGATCAGGCTTGTTTTAGATTCGAGACAAATCAATACTATCATCATTCCTGAAACAGACAGGCCTCAGACGATGGAAGAACTTCTTCAAAATTTTAATGGTGTAAAAGTGTTGTCTTCCATTGATCTCAGATCCAGCTTTTATCAGATCGAACTTCATCCAGAATGCAGAAAATACACAGCTTTCCTTTGTTTCGGCGTTTGTTATCAGTTTCGGAAACTTCCTTTTGGTTTGAACATTTCTTCGGCAGCATTCATTCGTGGGTTAAATTCCATATTACCTGAGTTCTTAAAACGTCACATCACCTTGTATGTGGACGATATTCTGATAGCAGAAGCTTCATGGGAACAACATAATCGCATCCTCAACAGTTTGTTACATATTTTTGCAGAATCTGGAATTACAGTTAACTTGGAAAAGTCTGAATTCGGTAGGTCAAAGGTGAAGTTTTTGGGACATATTATTTCTTCTGAAGGCATTCAGCCGGATCCTGATAAGTTAGAAGCAATCAGAGCCATTCCAGTTCCATCCACAAAAAGACAAGTCCGCAGTTTTCTAGGTCTCGTAAATTTTTACCGTCGTTTTCTGAATATGCAAATTCTAGTTACACCAAAACTTTGTTCTCTCACTGGAAAAAATACTATTTGGAACTGGGACGAACAAGCACAGTTGGAATTCAATTCTTTGAAAGAAGCGTTACTTCACGCGCCAATACTAGCTCATCCAGATCTGTCACAAGATTTCTGCCTTAGCACGGATTCTTCTAAAGTCGGTCTTGGTGCCCATTTATTTCAAGAAGCCATAGAAAATGACACTACCATTCAGAAAACCATTGCTTTTGCTAGCCGAGTGCTAACCAAATCTGAAAAAAATTATTCCGTTACTGAATTAGAAGCTTTAGCTATCGTTTGGGCATTTAACAAATTCCGTTTCTTTCTTTCTGGTAAGCACGTAAAAGTATACAGTGATCATCGTGCATTACAATTTCTTATGTCTTCAAAATTAAATCATGACAGGTTAAAACGTTGGGCATTGTTTCTGCAAGAATTCCGCTTCACAATAGTCTACATTCCCGGCAAGGAGAACATTGTTGCGGACGCACTGTCACGCGCACCGGCTGGGCTTGAGAAAAGTACCACAGAAGGCAACCTCGAGAAAAATTTCAGTATTCTTTACATTCAGAAAGTCGCCTTTGAAAACTTCATCACCACATCTTTAAAGGACATTGCTCATGAACAAGATAAAGATCCGATTTGGAAAGACATCAAGAGCAAATGGCATGAAAGGACACACACACAGATTCGGCATTATTATCTGGTTAGAAACAACATACTGTTCAAACGCTGCACTGTTGATGACAAGCTATGGGTACTTTGCATTCCTGACGATTTTGTTAATAAGCTCATTTGGTACATTCATTTCAGCTACGCACATTTTGGTCCACGAAAATGTTATCATATTCTTCGAACGACTTGTTATTTTAACAATATGGAAAAGCGAATTCGAAGAGTCTTGTCTATTTGTAAACTTTGTCAAAAGGCGAAACCATCTACTGTCTCACATCGTGCTCCGTTGTTTCCTATCATTCCTTCTAAATTAAAAGAATTTGCTGCTGTTGATCTCTTGGGACCGCTTGTCAGAACACCTAATGGATTTTCGTACGTTCTAGTCGCTGTTGAACTTACTTCAAAATTTGTTTCTTTCACACCGTTACGTAAAGCCACTGGACGGTCTGTATCCAACGCCTTTGTTAAAAATTTCTTACGTGAAGTTGGACACGTTAGTAAAGTCATTTCAGATAACGGACCGCAATTCAGATCTGCTGTTTGGTCACGCATGCTTCGCAACCATAAAATCAAACCTGTTTTTATTTCATTGTACTCACCACATTGCAACCCGTCTGAACGGATTATGAAAGAAATCAATAAGCTTTGCAGACTTTATTGTCACAGAAAGCATCAGCATTGGGACAGATATTTACACTTATTTCAAAATGTGCTGAATGAAATGCCTCATGATTCCACTGCTTTACCACCTACTCTTGTACTGAAGAATGTAGAACCTCCGAACAGAATCAGAGAGCTTGTACCTTTCCCGAATACACGTAAACTTCGACACAAAGACATAATTGATTTGGCTCTTAAAAATATAATATCTGCAGCAGACAAAAGGAGAAAACTACACGGTAAAGCAAATGCAAAGAAATTATATATTGGTCAGAAAGTTCTCATTAAAGCTCATTCATTGTCACATAAGAAGAAACACTTGAGTCACAAATTCTTTCTAGTTTACAATGGACCATACAGAATCCGACGTACACCACATGATAATTGCGTTGAAGTTGAAACTCTGCGTACTAGGAAGAGTAAAGGTTTACACCACATTTCACATGTAAAACCATTTATTGAAAGATAATCTGCTTTTTAACTTTGTCTTTGCCATAAAACTTTTCACTTCACATTTCTAGTATGCTTTGTCAGAATTAAGAAACTGTTAACATGCAACAATGTTTGAAGTTAAATATCCAGTCTAGAACCTAGGGAACATTTTTAAACAGAAATTACGAATGCATTGTTATAGTGAACAGACGACACAGTGTTGTATTTGTACATTCTTGCTTGTTAGTTGCACGATTACGTAACGACTATCAGGCTTACATACTTAGGACACATACTGGTACTGCTAATGAGATTTTAATGCTACATTTTGGTTTACTTGAAAATACATTCTGGGTTTAATGTGCTTTCTGTGAGATACCAGACGACACAGTGGTTAGTTTAAGTGACAACTACACGGTTTTATCACGACGCTTCTAATGAGTGACAATTTACAATGTTGCTTTTGTAGTATTTCTGTTTTATTTCTGCACAGTTTTTCTGTTTTATTCTGCAAAGTAAAACATGTTTTAGTAGTAACTTTTGTGGTATAGCTACAATGAGATTGCCTTTTCCGTAGCACAACAATACGTTACAGCACAGTACTTTCTTCATCATGGCAATAAGCGTAATAACTAAGATATCTATACATAAAGAATTTCACTTTTGTTTATCATGAGGTAAGTACATTGACTTCTGCAGAACTTAGCTTTCGGAGGACGATAAGTACGACACTTCCACAGAATTATCTTACAGCAAGACGCACATTTAGCGCTACAGGACACGCATTTGAGTGATTAATTTTGTACTTAAAACATTTATTTTTTAAAGATATTTGAAGTACAATGATACAAAGGTTTTCAGTGATAAATTTCATTTCATTGCTGTAATCTGTAACACCTGAGGGTATAATTACATTAATCCTCAGGGGGGTACACGCCTGCTTTGTGTACCATGTGTTTGGCAAGCACAGGGAACCCTGGCTAATATGGTATTTGCTTATACAACTTTACACATCGGTACCATATTTCTCTAACACAGAATTACACAGCTATCTGATCATTTAACTGAGAGATAAACATTTTTTTACTACATCAGTGACACATGTTTACGCAATACACAGTTGGATAACTTCACACTTATGAAACTGTATTTTGTCTGTACTTTGTAAACTGTTCATATGTTTTTGGAACCATTGTGATACTATGAGAGCTTTGAATGATGTATATGGTATGGATTCATGATTTTTAAAGTACGTTTGAGGCAGATGACACTATTGACATGAGCAGAGAATTTTTTTAGGTTTTGAAATTATTACAGAAAGCTACGACGTTTTTGAGATTTGACTGAGGTGTTATGATGTTGTTGTTGCGACGACGATGTGTACTATGCTGCTGAGGTATGTTTATGATTGGTAGGCTGAGGCTATATGAGTTATTTGATTGTGCTTCATATTTATAATGAAGAAGTATTGACGAGTGTCGATGGATACGTGTATGTGTAATAAGGTAAGGAGTAATGAATAGTGATTAGGGACTCTTGACTTGTGAAACAGGATGTTGGAAACCAAGAATCGTAGTTTAAGAGTTATGAAATGTGTGCAAATTCGTGACTGTGTCACGGTGCTGACGAGTGTTTTGTTTGGACACTTATATTTATAGGATTTTAAATATTTCCGTAAGAAAGTGACCACCTGCACGTGCGTCGTCGGCACACAGCTGTGTCAGACACCTGGAGAACTAGCCATTAGGGTGTGCCTTTCCGGAAGCCTATACCCCTGCTAATGACATTCCTTTGTAGAGGGCATCGCTAATGCGACACGCTCGTTACTTGAAAACATATGATTTTTGTAATGCGTTGTGGGCACACAGCTGTGTCAAACACCTGGAGAACAAGCCATTAGGGTGTGCCTTTCATCGCTAATGCGACACCCTTGTTACTTGAAAACATATGATTACTCGCACTTTGTGCTAATTATTGAAATGCTTATGAATTGATGGGAAATATTCCTACATCTGCACACCTGATTATGACAAGTGTCTTTCTCCGAGAGTTGAGTGCTACTGACTTACGAAATGCCACATGACTATTGAATGATATTTTTATGCTTTGCTTTTCATAGTTGCTTATTTCATTAAATATCTGGTTTCCAGCTGTGTTGCAGCATTGCTTTTAGAAAATGAAATGCATTTGCTAATGTGAACACTTTCTGTCAACAGATCTATTAAATAATTATTTTATGATCCACATTCTTTAAAAAAGGAGCACTTGGAAAGGAAAGAACAATAAGAAGGAAGTAGTAACAGTAACACATAATTTTCTTTTCAAGTACATGGTAATATTTTTTTTACAATAAGTTGTTATGGTGCACCACTTTAATTACATAGACATTAAGATGTGAATATACATTTCCCTTGTCTGCATTATCGTCTTTAGTATAATATTTTTTCTGCTTGCGCTATGTAATGTTTAGGTATAAGTTGCTGCTGTTTGCCAGGCATAGTGTTATTGAATTTGACTTTTGCTAATTTATGCTGCTAGCTTTGCCAATTAGCATTTTTTGCATTGCTGTTTGTGTTAATTTGTTATGTGATGCTGCATTGCCTCGTCCCTTGGTATACATATCTCTGAGCTCAGTAGATTTAAGTTAGCTTAAGAGGGGGTAGACTATATAAGAACCTAACTATGGAGAATAGGGAAAGAATGCTTTGAAAGTTATATGAAAACGATTTGGGCCTAAATGAGTATTGTACAATGAGCCATACTTATTTTGAAAGAAATATGGTTAGAATACAGACAAGAGGTACAGATAGGACTTTTGGGAATAATGATGAATGAAGGGAGATCTCCAAGAAGCAAAGAAAGTTTTGTTTGCAAAATACTGCAGTAAAACAAACCCAGTCCTTTCCTTTTGTGTTATCCCACTACATGTTTGTGTACCCTTGTGTATTTGTGTTTTTCCTGTCTATGTGTTTAGCTGATGAGAGCTATGTTGTAGAATTTTTCTAATACTCTGTTATTTTCTTTGTAAAGATGCTTAGACTTTATTTATTCTGTTTTGTTTTAATGCTCATGTGTGAAGTTGACGTTTCAAAAGTGATTCTGATCTTTTATTTTTGTACTCATGTCATCATTCCTGTAACACTGATGTCTATGTTTATTTCTATTCTTTTGTAAATCCTGTACTACAAATGTTATCTGTATTGTTATGTTTTTAATGATGTATTTTGTATCTTTGTAATTGTATTCTTATGTTATATAATTGTAATTGACGCCAGTTAATCAAATTAAGTAATTTGTAAGCATTCATTTCACTGCACACTTTTCTGTTGGTCATAGTATATGGATAATATGTGAGAAGTTGGGACTGTGAGTGTTTGCACGTGTGTTAATGATTCAACAAGGGACTGGATAACAGCATTGCTGGATCTAAGGACAATTCCAGAAACTTTGTGAGTGCACAAGTGGTGTTTTATGGACTTGCTATATTCTCTGCAAGACTCTTCGATGGTGATTGTGCACCTGCACAGTCGCAACAGATGGATGCTGGCCATTTCTACAAGGACTACAGTGGGTCTGCATCTATGATGACCCACCATGCCACTATTTCTACAAGGACTGCAGTGGGTCTGCACCTCTGGTGGCCCACCAATACCATAATCTCTACCAGGACTACAGTGGGTCTGCTCTGTGATGACCTACCTACCAATATTCATCAAAACTTCGAATGACTCTGCTGTGGGTTTGCTCTGTTGTGGAGCATTACCTGTCTGCATGTCAAGAGTCAGCACTGTTTTTCCGTTGGAAGGACAACACTACTTCTTCAAGACTGCATGGAAATCCACTACTTCTGTGTGCATTTTCTTTTACTGCTCAGACTTTGAGAAAAACTCTGCATTTTTACTGTGATGAACAATGTGGACTGTCTTTATGGACTGTGAGAAATTTTTAGCTTTTGACCAACATTGTATCAATAAGTGTGTGCATTTGATTTCTTTGTTATTGTAATTATGAAAAATTTTTTTCAAATCTGTATTGGCCACTGCCCCATCCAATTTGTAAAAATTTTTGTGGGGAGCATGGGGGCTATGTAAGTAGGCTGTTTATGTTTTCTCTATGTAAGTAGGCTGTTTATGTTTTCTTATTGGCAACGTTACGTAGCGCTCAATATGAAAATCACTGGCTGTGCTGTGTGCAGTCTGTGGCTGCTTTGCATTGTTGTAATACTCGCCATTGTAGTGTTAGGCAGCTGGCTGTGAACAGCGCGTAGCGTTGGACAGTTGGAGGTGAGCCGCCAGCAGTGGTGGATGTGGGGAGAGAGATGGCGGAGTTTTGTAATTTTTCATGAACTGCTATATTTATATATGATGATATCAAGGTAAATACATTGTTTGTTCTCTATTAATATCTTTCATTTGCTAACTATCCCTATCAGTAGTTAGTGCCTTCAGTAGTTTGAATCTTTCATTTAGCTGGCAGTAGTGGCGCTCCTGTATTGCAGTAGCTTGAGCAGCGAAGATTTTTGTGAGGTAAGTGATTTGTGAAAGGTATAGTTTAATGTTAGTCAGGGCCATTCTTTTGTAGGGATTTTTGAAAGTCAGATTGCGTTGCGCTAACAAAATATTGTGTATCAGTTTAAGCACAGTCGTGTATAATTGTTCTAAGGGGAAGTCTCGTGTATAAATAGTTCAAAGGGGAAGTTTCACTGTCAACTACATCCGTCTGATGGCCTCCTTCCTCTCCCACCACCCCTCCTATGTTACCATCCATACTGCCAATTCCCACACCTTCTACTCCAGTGCAGGTGTGCCCCAGGGCTCTGTCCTCTCCCCACTCCTCTACCTCCTGTACACGGCAGATATGCCCCAACCCCCTCTCCAGTACACCTCTTGCAATATGCCGATGACACCGCATTCCTCGGCCTTGCTCCTACACTCCAACGGCCCCAACACCTCCTCCAGAATCACCTTGACCTTTTTGCTGCATGGTGTAATCCTTCCAAGACACAGGCAATCATTGTAGGTCGTACCACTCACTCCTTCCGGCTCCTGAATTTCTCCCTTACCATCTGCGGCCGTCCTGTCCATCTCTCCCCCACCCTCATCTATCTTGGCCTCACCATTGACCATCACCTCACCTGGATCCCTCATCTCCGCTCCATGCAATCCAAAAGCCACAACTACCTCCAACTCCTCAAACTCCTCTCTGGCTGGACATGGGGGTTGCAACCCTCTACCATCCTCCACACCTACAAATCCTTAATCCGTCCCATCCTCTGTTATGCCAGTCCTGCCTGGAATCTGCCCCCCCCCCCCAAAAATTCTATAAGTCCCTCCAGATCCTTGAGCATCACGCACTCCGCCTCGCCTTCTGTATACGCCTCCCATCCCCCATGCGGGTCCTCAAGGACGTCATTCCTTTCCCCCATCGGCTCCTATTCCTCGAACAT
Source organism: Schistocerca americana (assembly GCF_021461395.2). Classification (NCBI taxonomy): domain Eukaryota; kingdom Metazoa; phylum Arthropoda; class Insecta; order Orthoptera; family Acrididae; genus Schistocerca; species Schistocerca americana. Next base: position 234,870,048 of record NC_060125.1, on the reverse strand, counting down.
ATCTGCATACTCTACACCTCTGGCCGCCTTGATCCTCCTCACCCCCTGGTTGCTCCTCTCCTCTCCCGTACCCACCCCCTGCCACGCCTTCACTGTTGTGTCCCCCCTACCCTCCATCTCTACACCCTTCCTTTCCCAAGGAGGCTTCCATCAGCTCCCCCTCCTGGATGATGCCCTCTCTCCCTCTATTTATCCCTCCTATCAACTCTGATCCGCACCCCCGCTCCTTTCCTCTGTCCTCTTCCCTGGGCTCCCTCTTCCCCCCCTTTCCGTCCTGTTTTCTCCCTGCCTAACCTATCCCTACCTCCCATCTCTCACCCCCCTCCCCGAGTCCCTTTGTATTCCCCTCCTCTGACTTCCTCACTCCCTGTCGCGTCTGTCCAGCACCCTCCCCCCTCTCTTATGGGCACTCGTCCTCCAATGGCTCCTTTCCCCCCTCCCCCCCACTTCGTTTTTTCCTCTCCTTCCCTCTCTTTCCTTTCCCGTCATCTGTCCAGGTTCCCCCCTCCCCCCCCCCAGCTGCTCTCGGCTGTGGTATATCATATTTGTCAAAATTTTTTAGTGCAGTGTTCAAGTGATTGTTCAGTGTTTTTCGTCTTTCCAAAGTATTGCGAACAGAAACCACGCTGTCGCTGGGTGTGAATTTTATGTCTTTTGCGAACAGAAACCAGACTGTCGCCGTGTTTTTTAATTGTCTGTCTATTATTTTTCCTGTCTGCTTCATATATATTTTATTAGCATCATCATCCCCTTGTTCTACGTTCTACGTTCCACGATTTTTCGCCATGTTACCCTTTAAGTATCCGATTGTATCGCCTGTTTTTATTATTCATTATCTTCATCTTTTTAAAACGAAGTCTGTAGGCTGAAAAGCGGGATACTAAGCTGCTGCCATCCCCGCCCCCTTGGGGGGGAATCGAAACTCAATAAAGAAAAAAAAAAAAAAAAAGGAAATTTGTGACGGGCAGGGACCCCTATCCGGATTTCCCGCCTTATGCAAGCGGTCGCTTTAATTGCTTTGGCTACACCTGCATGACTCACGACGATACCCAAGCTTCCCTGTATGTCGTCTTACTTGCGCCACAACCTGGACTCGTGCGAGTATACACATTATGGAACTCCCGTACACGGGAGGATATTTTAGCTGAAAGTCGCTGCCTCGTATCGACGCATAAATACGACATTGCAGTGCCTGTGTTAAGAAGAAAGAAGCAATGTTCCTTTGGACATGCATGCATTCATTGTAATATCGTATTTCTCGCTATTGTCCGTCTGCGTTTTATATCATCACCACACCCAAATAGCAAAACTCATCTGTTATTTTAAGTACATCATGTCTTAGTGTCCTTCCCAAAGCGTCGCCCGATTTAATTCGAGTACATCCATTAACCTTTGTACACTACTGGCCATAAAAATTGCTACACCAAGAAGATGACGTCCTACAGACGCGAAATTTAACCGACAGGAAGAAGACGCTGTGTTATGCAAATGATAAGCTTTTCAGAGCATTCACACAAAGTTGGCGCCGGTGGCGACACCTACAACGTGCTGACGTGAGAAAAGTTTCCAACCTATTTCTCATACACAAACAGCAGCTGATCGGCGTATCCTGGTGAAACGTTGTTGTGATGCTTCGTGTAATGCGAAGAAATGCGTACCATCACGTTTCCGACTTTGATAAAGGCCGGATTGTAGTCTATGGCGATTGCGGTTTATCGTATCGCGACATTGCTGATCACGTTGGTCGAGATCCAATGACTGTTAGCAGAATATGGAATCGGTGGGTTCAGGAGGGTAATACGAAACGCTGTGCTGGATCCCAATGGCCTCGTATCACTAGCAGCCGAGATGACAGGCATCTTATCCTCATGGCTGAAACGGATCGTGCAGCCACGTCTCAATCCATTAGTCAACAGATGGGGACGTTTGCAAGACAACAACCATCTGCACGAACAGTTCGACGACGCTTGCAGCAGCATGGACTATCAGCTACGAGACCATGGCTGCGGTTATCCTTCACGCTGCATCACAGACAGGAGCGCCTGCGATGGTGTACTCAAAGACGAACCTGGGTGCACGAATGGCAAAACGTCATTGTTTCGGATGAATCCAGGTTCTGTTTACAGCATCATGATGGTCGCATCCGTGTTTGGCGACATCACAGTGAACGCACATTGGAAGCCTGTATTCGTCATCGCCATACTGATGTATCACCCGGCGTGATGGTATGGGGTGGCATTGGTTACACGTCTCAGTCACCTCTTGTTCACATTGACGGTATTTTGAACAATGGACGTTACATTTCAGATGTGTTAAGACCCGTGGCTCTACCCTTCATTCGATCCCTGCGAAACCCTACATTTCAGCAGGATAATGCACGATTGCATGTTGGAGGTCCTGTACGGGCCTTTCTGCATATAGAAAATGTTCGACTGCTGCCCTGGCCAGCACATTCTCCAGATCTCTCACCAATTGAAAACGTCTGGTCAATGGTGGCCGAGCAACTGGCTCGTCACAATACGCCAGTCAGTACTCTTGATGAACTGTGGTATGGTGTTGAAGCTGCATGGGCAGCTGTACCTGTACACGCCATCCAAGCTCTGTTTCACTCAATGCCCAGGCGTATTAAGGCCGTCATTACGGCCAGAGGTGGTTGTTCTGTGTACTGATTTCTCAGGATCTATGCACCGAAATTGCATGAAAATGTCATCAAATGTCGGTTCTAGTATACTTGTTCATTTCTTCTTGGTGTAGCAATTTTAATGGCGAGTAGTGTATGGCTTTTGTTGATTTTCATCTCATGCCTTTTATTCGGAATACTATCCATTCCATTCATGTGATGTTCCAAGTCCTTCACCGTCCCTGACAAATTTTCAGTGTCGTTAGCAAATCTGAAAATGTTCGTTTTGTAAATAAAAAACGCCTTGCTGCACTGTTTCGCCATTTTTCACTTTAAGGCATCATCAGTGGGATCTATGATGATAGTTTTGTTTTGATATGTATTATTCCTATATTTTAAAACAGTTCACTTCTAATTTTTGTGTAAATAAGTGATAACTCACAGTTCTTCGCGTTTTTAGTTGGAATCTTGTATGTTATTTGATTCTGAACCAGCTGAGTAAGAAGGTACGTACTGAGCCTACTTTCTCTTTACTTTTTCTATCATGTCAACATTGACCCACAATATTCTAGCGCAAGGCAATCTGACTTCAAATGATTAATACAAAAGAATGGTCCTGAATAAGAAGCAATCCTGAAAATAACCTACACATTTCATTAAGCACTTACCTCACAAAAATCTTCATTACGCGAACTACTGCAATACAGCGCTCGTCAATACTGCCAGCTAAATAAAAGATTCTAACTACTAAAGCCACTAACTACGAATAAGCATGTGGTTAGCAAAGCAAAAATTTTGTTGCAAACGAAATATTGTGTTTTTTACCTCAATAATGTGACATTAAGTTCAAACACGAATACGAATCGTCATTGACATCCAGTACAAAGATATATAATCATGAATAATTTTCAATCTCCAAGTCGCATACTTCCAGATCGTTAGCCTACGCTAACACTTCCGACCTCTACCCTCCATCAATGCTAACTTCTGCCATTTAACATCCATCACTGCTGGCTGTTCACCTCCAACTGCCCAACAGAACTTCCATCACTGCTGGCGAGCGACTTCCAACTCCTCAACAGTACATCCATCACTGCTGGCGACTATCTTCCAACAACGAGTCGAACCAGCCACAGAGTCTCTTACAAAGAAAGTGCAGTCAGAGATCCAACGCAAAGCGCTACACAACTCTGCCAACACAGAAGGAGTCCACTTACACTTTATTTACAAAACATAACTGTCTCTTTCTCTTCCGAACTTCTTGCTTCCCACTTTTCATCTTGTTTGTCCTTCTTGTTGTGGTGCACTACTAGCGACAGATGACGGTTTTCCAGTCGCATAGAGTCCACCTGTTATGGTCACGAGTCCAGGAGAGGCTCTCCAGCCTATGTCGTGCTGTTAGCAAAGGCATTCGCGTCAGTCGTGTGCTGTCATAGCCCATTAACGCCAGATTTCTCAGCACTCCCCTAAGGGATACGTTCGTCGTACGCCACACATTGATTTCTGCGATTACTTCACGCAGTCTTGCTTGTCTGCTAGCACTGACAACTCTACGCAATCTCCGCTGGTCTCCGTCGTTAAGTTAAGGTCGTCGGCCACTGCGTTGTCCATGGTGAGAGGTAATGCATGGAATTTGGTATTCTCGGCACACTCTTAGCACTTGACACTGCGTATCGCGGAATATTGAATTCCCTAACAAATTTCCGAAATGGATTGTCCCATGCGTCTCCAACTGCTATTCCGTGTTCAAAGTCTGTTAATTCCCGATAATTAATTAACGTTGTGTCCGCATTTTTACAAGTACATAAAATATTATTTCGTTTTATCACTCAAACATGTTTAACCACATTTGTGACATTCTCAGTTGTTGTTTTATTATTTTCCTGAAATGACATGAAAAAAGCGTTTGGCGTCATTGGCCGGGAGGCCCCTTGTGGGGCAGGTCTGGCCGCCTTGGTGCAGGTCTTATTACAGTCGACGCCACATTGGGCGACCTGCGCGCCGTATGGGGATGAAATGATGATGAAGACACGCAACACCCAGTCCCTGAGAGGAGAAAATCTCCGACCCAGCCGGAAATCGAACCCGGGCCCGTAGGACGGCAATCCATAACGCTGACCACTCAGCTATCTGGGCGGACATTTTCCTGAAATACATACATGTAAGTTTTTTGTGGTTAAGGAATAACATACATCAGATTTTGTTGTCAACTAAATTGTTTGCGCACTTTACCTTTTATTTTACATTGAATATTTTCTGTGGTTAGCAACCAAAATCAGCAATAAGTCTAAATAAGGGCACAATGTCATTTGCAAACATGAGGGATGCTAGAAAATCGTCAGTATTGAATTTTTTGCTTACTATCTGATCTTTAATACGTATAAATCGCAGCGTGTGAAATTCGTAGCATATGCCCGTTTTTGTCCTTGGCATTGTAGTATTTTCATATTCTTTAGCTGCGACACGTTTGTTTTATGTATCAAATGAGTTTTTGTGTTGTTGAGCTGTGTCTGTGGTCTGTGGTCATCGATAAAAGTTTAGTGAAGCTCTGATGTGGTGAATTATTTCGTGTCGTTTGTATATTCATGCATTGTGTTTTGTATTTGGATAGCGTTTACTCACGTTTTCCGTTATTCGTTTGTAAATACTGCGTCCTGTTATGTTGCTGTCGCTTCGACACACGTTTCACTGCACAAATTTACGTCTCTGATGCGTTTCCGAGTATCATTCGTAGTGTTTTGCCTTAGTTTAACGTCCGCGAACTCTGACTCTGTCATTCTGTTTGCGTGCTTGCGTGTGTGTTTGTGTGTGTGTGTCTGTCTTTTGTTTTGTTCAATAATTCGTTTTGAGTGTTGAATAGCGTTTCGTTACACAGTACTGTTTGGTCATTGATAATTATTTGCCCTGTGCCATAGCTTTCTGGATGTAGCAATTTTCTTCTAATGTTAAATTTGGTAGATATCGCTCCTGTGTTTTACGATTTGCAGATGTGGAATGTGTGCTGCCACTTTTCAGTGCTCTAAAATGTTCTGAGTATCTTATCCTGAAATTTCTACATGTCTGTTCGATGTATACTGAATCACAGTATTCGCAGGTTCTTTCTTCTTTTAGTGTTCAACCCTGAGGTTGGTTTGCAGCAGAGCGCCATTCCTCTCTTCTGTCTGCCTTCCTCTTCATTTCCACGTATGTCTTACATCCAACGTTACTCATGCTCTGTTGCGTGTATGATATCCTTGGTCGCCCCCCGGCGATTCCTTCCCTCAGTAGCTCTTTCTGCTATTGTTCCAATGATGTTGTTGTGTCGTAGGATGTTCCCTACAAGTTTGTCTCTTCTTCTTTGGGTGTGCCTCCACAGAGATCTGGTTTCCTGTACTCTTCTAAGCACCTCTTCGTTTGTTACTTTGTCTCTCCAGCTGAGCTTCATCATCCTTCTATAGCACTACATCTGCAGGGCCTATAGCCGTCTTCTCTCTTCTCTTCTAATTGTCCAAGTTTCACATCCGTATAGGGCCACACTCCAAACGAAACCTTGCATGATACGTTTCCTTATTTTCAGACTGATGTTGTTGCTGGTGAGTAAGTTCCTTCTGCGATTAAAAGCAATTTTGGCCTTTTATATTCTGGTCGCAATCTCTTTCCGGCTTCTACCATCTCTTGTGATTTTGCTTCCCAGGTAAGTAAATTCCTCTATCACTTCCAGCTCACTCTTCCAATTCTCATTCTCGAAGGTTCATATTCTGCTCCTGTACTGCATACCATCACTTTAGTATATTTCTTGTTTATTCTCATTCCATGCTGATTGCATAGAATTTCTTCCATTGTTCTGAGGACTTCCTCTAGATCTTCTTTTGTCTCCGTGACTATAGCAACATCATCTGCATAATGTAGCATGTCTATCTTCTGCCCATTAATTTTAATCCCCACCTCAGTAGTTTCTCGAACATGGTCTATAGCTTCCTGGGTGTAAGCATTGAATACAAGAAGAGAGAGAGCACATCCTTGCCTTACCCCTATTCTAATATTTGCTTCTTGTTCCTGGTGACAGTTCCTAATCACTGCCACCTCATTCTTATAGAATCTGAGTATCACACGGATGTCTTTGTTTTTTATTCCACTTTTCTTCAGCACTCTGAACATCTCTTGCCAGATAACGTTATCAAATGCCTTTTCCATGTCTGCAAAGGCAATATAAGTTGGTTTATTTTTCTGTAATTGCTTTTCGATAACGGATCTCAGTGCCAGAATCGCCTCTCTTGTTCCCAAGTTAGTTGGTATATACCTGCTATATTGAATTTATTTATGGTGGTGTTATGTATTTTAATCTTTTTTGCAGAGTGTTGTTTATTTTAAACGTCACATTTACACCTTGAATCTGCCTGACCTATTCTGTGTTATTTGTTGTCAAATGTCAGGGCATACCACGTTTTCTTATTGTTTGTGTTTTCTTCATCTTCTGTGCTTTGTGTGTTTTCTGTTGTGTGGTTGTTGCTGCTGTGTTGTGATACTGTTGTGTGTGTTCTACGTCAGTTGTGTTTTATTTTATAAGCTAGTTTATTAACAAAGTTTATTTTGTAACTATTTTCTGTGGCAATCTGTATGATTATGTTTAGTTCGTGTGTGCAGCTGTCTTTGTCCATTGGAACTTTGTTCAGTCTGTGTGGCAGGTATCTGAGGTTCTGGCCTGCTTGGGGGCTGTCAGGTGGTTTTCTCTGCTGTGAATGACTTTACTGGTTGACGTTGGTTTTCTGTATATTGAGAAGCGGTGCTTTTGATTTTCGTTTTCTATTGCGATGTCTATGAAATCTGCTTGTTATCCCTTTCATTTTCAAGGGTGAAGTGTATTTTTTGTTGTTGATGTCTGGTCGTGTGTTTCATGTATGAAGCAAATTATGTTGTCAACATAACGGTACCAATATATTACTCTGTACTGTTTTAGTTCGATTATTTCTTCAAAGATTTCGTTTCCAAGGTGCTTAAGGAAGATGATGGCCAACTGGCGACTTATGGGTGACGCAATGGGACCTTCCTGATGCATGTGGAATTCATCTTTAAATTTGAAATATTTTTGTGCTGTGAATACCTTCAAAATAGTTGAGACTTCCTGTGTCTATGTTTGTGGGATAATGTTTGTCTGCCTCAGTTGTCTTTCAATCATTCTGATTGTTTCTTCAGTTGGTATGTGTGTGTGCACTGACGTGATGTCAAATGAGAATAGTGTAGCTGTGTTAGGTACATTCATATATTTGATTTTGTTGATTAGGTCATTAGTGTTTTGTAAGCTTTCATTGTTTGACTAAGTGTAGTGTTTCTGTAAAAACATTTGCATGTGTCTGACTAAATGATTTGCTAGTGCAGTTGTGAAATCAATCACAGGCTTGATTGGAGTACTGGCCTTGTGAATCTTTTGTAAACTTCTGAGTGTGGGTGCTGTGAGGTTCTTTTGTGTTGTTATTTCTATATGACTTGGTAGAGCTGTAGACTTAATGGGTTATTTAGAAGTTTTTGTATGTCTTTTTGAAATCTTTGGGCTGGATCACTTTTTTAAATTTGTTGCTTGGCTTTCTGTCATGAAACTTAGTGTTTTCTCGGTATAGTCCTTTTCATACATGACAACCGAAGTTCTTCCCGTGTCTGCCCTTGTGACAGTTGCATTTTGTGATTTCAGTTTTTTGTGTATGTCTTTGGCTGTTTTCTCCTCTGTAGTCATCTTGTTATTGCTGATGGTATTTTTGTTCAATCTGATGATCTGTCTGGTATCCTCTGCTATTAGTTCTCTGGTTAGCCCTGCATCAGATTTCTTCATCTACATCTACATGGATACTTTGCAAATCACATTTAAGTGCCGGGCAGAGGGTTCATCGAACCACCTTCACAATTCTCTATTATTCCAATGTCGTATAGCACGCGGAAGAATGAACACCTATATCTTTCTGTACGAGCTCTGATTTTCCTTATTTTATCTAGGTGATCGTTTCTCCCTATGTAAGTCGGTGCCGACAAAATATTTTCGCATTCGGAGGAGAAAGTTGGTGACTGCAATTTCGTGAGAAGATTCCGTCGCAACCAAAATCGCCTTTCTTTTAATGAAGTCCATCCCAAATCCTGTATCATTTCTGTGACACTCTCTCCCATATTTCGCGAGAATACAAACGTGCTGCCTTTCTTTGAACTTTTTCGATGTACTCCGTCAGTCCACACCGCGCAGCAGTATTCTGAAAGAGGACGGACAAGCGTAGTGTCTGCCAATAAAACGCAGTCTTTGGTTAGCCTACCCACAACATTTTATATGTGTTCCTTCCAATTTAAGTTGTCCGTAATTGGAATACCTAGGTATATAGTTGAATGTACGGCTTTTAGATTAGATTGATTTGTCGTGTAACCGAAGTTTAACGAGTTCCTTTTTAGCACTCATGTGGATGACCTCACACATTTCGTTATGTAAGACCAACTGCCACTTTTCGCAGCGTTCTGATATTTCTTTTAAATCGTTTTGCAGTTTGTTTTGATCTTCTGATGACTGATGATTATAAACGACAGCGTCATCTGCAAACAAACAAAGACGGCTGATCAGATTGTTTCCCAAATAGTTTATACAGATAAGGAACGGCAAAGGGCCTATAACACTACCTGTGGGAACGCCAGAAATCACTTCTGTTTTACTCGATGACTTTCCGTCAATTACTACGAACTGTGACATCTCTGACAGGAAATCACAAATCCAGTCACATAACTGACACGACATTCCATAAGCACGCAATTTCACTACGAGCTGCTTGTGTGGTACAAAGTCAAAAGCCTTCCGTAAATCCAGAAATACGGAATCGATCTGAAATCCCTCGTCAATAGCACTCAGCACTTCATGTGAATAAAGAGCTAGTTGTGTTTCACAAGAACGATGTTTTCTAAACCCATGTTGACTGTGTGTCAATAGACCGTTTTCTTCGAGGTAATTCATTATGTTCGAACACAATATATGTTTTAAAATCCTGCTGCATATCTACGTTAACGATATGGGCCTGCGATTTAGTGGATTACTCCTACTACCTTCCTTGAATATTGGTGTGACCTGTGCAACTTTCCAGTCTTTGCGTACGGATCTTTCGTCGAACGAACGGTTGTATTGTTAAATATGGAGCTAATGCATCAGCATACTCCGAAAGGAACCTAACTGGTATACAGTCTGGACCAGAAGACTTGCTTTTATTAAGTGATTTAAGTCGCTTCACTACTCCGAGGATATTTACTTCTACGTTACTCATGTTGTCAGCTGTTCTCGATTCGAATTCTGGAATATTTACTTCGTCTTCTTTTGTGAAGGCATTTCGGAAGGCTGTGTTAAGTAACTCTTTCTTCCTGTAATGGTATTTTCAATTGTTCTTTGTGTGATGGGTGTTTAGACTGTGTTTTGTTCCCTTTCGGAGTTGTTCTTCATTCATAGAAAGCATGCTGTGTGAGCTGGTGTCTGTTGTTGCTATTGTGTGGGTTTGTATTCAACAGTTTGATTTCTGGTCTTGTTTCTCCAGCTTCTGTTGTATTTCTATGTGAGATTTCACTGACTCAGTAATGACATAGAGTACTGCAAATTGTTTAATACGATTGCCTAGTTCTAAGTGTGTTTTGTATAGTGTGGTACTGAGCATTCGTTTCTTTGAGTACAGTTCTTGCATCTCCTTTCTCATCCATGCAAGTTCTACATTTCTCTTTGCATTCGTCAGTTCCCGTCGTGCGACCGTAATGACGTCGGAAACCTTTCCACATAAGTCACCTGAGCACAAATGACAGTTCCGCCAATGCATGCCGTTTTATATCTTGTGTGTGGGATGTACCGCCGTCTGTATATGTGCATATCGCTATTCCGTGACTTTTGTCCCCTCAGTATATTCTGTGCGATGCGACGCCAGGTGCTTAGCAACTTGGACATGTTCGCCCCGCCTCCTACAGCTGTTGGCAATGCGTCGGCGAGCGACATCCCCCTGCCCCATTCAACACACCACTTCTCCCCTCCTCCGGGCCGCCTTCCTCAGCCTTGACTCGGGCAGGAATGTGTCTTTAACTGACTGCTGCAGCAGCGCACGACGCTGTAGGGTTCATGACGGCAAATTGACGGTGGCTGAGTTACGGCATGTAAACACCCCTGCTCCTCCACTCTGTTAACGAGCCTTATTTGCAGCTAGAACAAAACCGTGTTGAATGTGAGGCAATCTAAAACTCCAAAATAAGACGTGAGGACCAAAATGCTCAGTAGTTTTAAACTCTCTGACAAAGCGGAGGTGTCTCATTTATCCTCTTTTAGTTTCATTTTTCAAGTGGTTCAAATTACTCTAAGCACTGTGGGACTTAACATCTGAGGTCATCAGTCCCCTAGACTTAGAACTACTTAAACCTAACTAACCTAAGGACATCACACACATCCTTGCCCCAGGCAGGATTCGAACCTGGGACCGTAGCAGCAGCGCGGTTCCGGACTGAAGCGCCTAGAACAACTCGGCCACATGGGCCGGCTAATTTCATGTTTGCTTAAAACGGCGAGATAACGGAAAAGCCCCTTAGGAGAGAATAATACTGAAGAATTTTCGTATTTTCACAACGCAATGGCTGATCGACTAGGTTTCGGGCTTGCAGAGGCAGAAATTCCATTTCTTCAACTGATATTTCGACCGTAAATCGTCCAGCAAACTTCAGAATGATTAGACGGACTCAAATTACAGTATTCGCGCCCATAATTTTAAATAAGTGGGTTGCCCATGCGACGGAAGGTTCACATTTGCCAGAGATGGCACAGAACTTAATCTGTGGTATAGCGCCCGATGCATGCTGAGTTGTCGAAATCTCATTAAGAGCTGCACTCTAACGATGCCTTTGCCGGTTGATAAAAAAGAAACTCCGGGTCCCACACATTGTCCAGGGTGAAATTGCTATCTCTATTAATTAAATTCTTCATCAGACGTGTTTCTACAGCTCCATTCACCATCGTGTTTCCGAATGACGACGTCGCGCCGGAATTTAGATACTTGCATACAGCATAGAGCAACCAGTGTCGATGCAGTGCGATTTCTTGAAACAACTCACCAAGACATCATCCGACCCCGGTAGCTGAGTGGTCAGCGTGACAGAATGTCAGTCATAAGGGCTCTGGTTGGCCTCTGTAACAAAAAAACTGAGTGAAAGGATCAACAACGAACTTGAACGGCTGTCATGTGATGTCCGCAACGACCAAACACAACGAACAAAATAAAATAAAAAATAAAAAAGGCCCGGGTTCGTTCCCCAGCTGCGTCGGAGACTTTCTCCGCTCAGGGACTGGGTGTTGTGTTGTCCTAATCTACCCCATCGACGCGTAAATCGCCGAAGAGGCGTCAAATCGAAAGACTTGCACCCTGCGAACGGTCTACCCGACGGGAGGCTCTAGTCACACGACATTTACATTATTTTTTACCAAGACGTCACTACAAGCAGCTCCCGTTCATGCATCGACAGCACATGGATCGACCACAGATGCAGTCCATAGAAAATTTAAATGATACCTGTCGTCTTTCACTACTACTTCGCGAAATATCTCTTTTCTGATTTCCTAAATCCAACAATGACTATGCAAGTAGAGCCTACATTCGCTTGTCTCGAACTCTGATTAGTGGGCCAAATTTGTTTACATATTAATTAATGAAATTGATAAAAGGGCCCCACCTCTCAGATCATTTGGTGATCTAATAAAATACCAATAAATATATTGTACATACCATAATCATGATACATTTCACTGAAACATTATTACAGAGAGGTGGAAACTTACAGCGGTTCTTGGCGCTTCAGTCGGGAACCGCGTTGCTGCTGTGGTCGCAGGTTCGAATCTACCCTTGGGCACAGATGTGCGTGATGTCCTTAGGTTAGTTAGATTTAAGTAGTTCTAAGTCCAGGGGACTTATTTCCTCATTAGAAGTAACACACATATGTCAAGTTAAAACACAGTTATTTGCAATGCTGGCGCATGAATCTCGACACATGGCATATGATAGAACGCAAAAGCTTAACCGACACACGTGGGGGCAAGTCCGCTAAATTACTGGTTACAGTTTATCAGGATCACACACACATACACCACTGATCACTCATACAACAATTTAGAAGAAAAGTTCCCTACTCTACATGAAGCTCACTGAGTTAGAGTGCGAATGGTTTTTACAGACAGTTTCAGAGAACAAAGCCCACATCCGAAATTCCGTACAACTCAATAACTTTGTAAATAAAGTTGCCAAACGTGAGCACATCTTCTCCGCAAAGAAACTAAGGCTTCAATTCGAACACGAGAGGTATTTACGTCGATTGAAACATGGTTTACAAATAAGTCAGTGGGAAACAAGCACAAATTGGACGGTAAATTAAATAAAATTTAACACAAGCATTCCACGAAGTACACGACACATTCATACACGATACATGTCACTAACTAAAACTGTACATCACGTGGCAGCACCGCCTGCCCACGCTAAGTTGCAATTGCAGAAAAGATCTCGTCGAATAAACTGATTGCTAATAAAATTAATACCATTCCCTGACTGAATTAGTTCAGGCAATCATCATAGAACGCACCACCCGCTCCTTCCGTCTCCATGATTTCTACCTCACCCTTTATGGTTGTCCCATCCAGCTCGCCCCCACCCTGAGATACCTTGGCCTCACCCTCGACCGTCACCTCACCTGGACCCCTCACCTCCTGATCACCCAGCAGAAAGCCCAGTCCCGCCTCCACCTCCTGAAACTCCTGTCTGGCTGGACATGGGGATTACATCCTTCCACCATCCTCCACACCTAGAAATCCCTCATCAATCCTATCCTCTGTTATGCCAGCATTGCCTGGATCTCCACACCCACTCGCTTTTACAAGGTCCTTCAAATCCTTGAACACCATGCACTCCACCTTGCCTTCCATATCCGCCTTCCTTCCCCCACATGGCTCCTGTACGACCTCATCCCCTTCCTCCACCTCCTCCTTTTCCTCCAATATCTCTGCATCCTTTGCACTGTCTGCAGGCTTGATACCACACCCCCCCCCCTCTGGTTTCCTCCTTCCTCGCCACCCCCCACTTGTTCACACGCCTCTATCGCTGTATCCCTCCCTCCCTCCACCTCCACACCCTCCATCTCCTTTATTAGGGCAATTTTCAGCACCTACCACTCCCTGATGTTGAACTTCACCGTGCCATCTACCCTTCCTTCCAATTGTAATCTGGCCTTGTTCCCTCCCATCCCCAGGGCCCTCCTTTCCCTCTCCCCTCCTTCTCCCAGATCGGATTTTCGTCCTTCCCCCCGCCCCCCCCCCCTGAGTCCCTGCAAGCCTTCCTCAATTGTGTCCCTCCCACGTCCTTCCCTCCCCAGCCCTCTTCGACGCGCTCCCGCCCGTCTCCCCCCCCCCCCCCCGTTACCCCCCTCCCTCCCTACTCCCTCATCTCCATACCCCTGGCAGGTCCTGTGTTTGGTCATCGTCATCAGTGTGCCACGTCTTCTGTGTATCAAGAGCTGTGATTTTAATTGTGTGCTCTACTTGTACCTAGTGTTACGGTCAGTGATCATCATGTGCTACGCTGTCCATCGATACTTTTATGCTGCAGCTATACTTTGCCTTGTGTTCTTTTAACTGTCCAGTGTGAGGTTTTTTTGTGCACAATACGTTTTTAAGGTTTTTATGTCCATTTTAAAGTCGCCCCTTTTTGTCTGTTCTTTTCCATTATGCTCCCCCTTTTTTTATATTATTGTCCGCCATATTTTCTCCTTTGCAATTTTAAATGTCTTCTGTTGCATCATTATTGTCTCTAGGGTGAAGAGCAGCGCACACGCTGTTGCCAGGCCACTCTGGATGGGGAATTGAAGTACAATAAAGGGAAAAAAATGAATTAGTTGGTGCGGCATGATCATCAATGCCACACACCACAGTGACTTCTGGAATCGCAAACGAAGCTAACTCTTGCACATTTCAACTTAGCAACTAGAGATACTGCGCAGAGCATCCTCACTCACCGGCGTCCTAAGGAAAAGTAGAAACTAACCTTCCCCGTCGCCGGCGTCTACACAGCAACTCGGAAGGGCTCAGAGAGTGTAAGGGGCTTCTACCTGTACAAACCTCACAATGGGTGCTGACCAGTGGCCACTAATGTATCTCTGACCCAACGTATCGTTATTCAAAACTCTACACAGAGGCTGTCTAAATTGCTCTTAACATTACAGGAAACCTCATGGCAACTAAGAAATCCCATAGTATCAGCTATAGAGAGACCACACATCTACACAAGCGGGAACAGAAAAGATATGATATGAACGCATAATAATCGATTACAGAGATATATACAGAACATAATTATGAATTTGAAATTGAAAAAGAAATTCTCCTTCGACATTGAAATGCCACTGAGAAATACCGCTGTAAATCACGAACTGTCTCGTAAATCTTTCTCTCCAGGCGTAGTCGTACCGAACATTTGAATCGTTAATAACTGTAGTGAAAGCGAAGGTTACTTTCCAAGATCAGTGGAACGGCTCACATGGAGACGTTTCAAGTTCGTTGCCACTGAAGATTTCTAGGCTTCGTCTACCTGTAGCCGATGGGCAGTGGCATTGTCCTCAGGTTTAAAAATGCGGTCACAAGTGCGGTAGCTTCAATTTGCCAGCTCACTCGAAAAACAGACGAAAGATACACGGTTCAAATATCAGTTGAAGAAATGGAGGTTATACAGAGACACGCACGAAATTCAATAGATCAATGTTAAAGAAATCTATTTCTGGGTATGAAGAGTAAGGTTCGAAATGAATGCCATGATTTTGCCAATGAAATTGCGGATACAACGCAAAAATAATCACACAAACTCTGTATGAGTTTGTAGTGAAAATTGGACTACAAATATAACACGATATGTCCGAGAGGTTCTAGGCGCTACAGTCTGGAACCGCGCGACCGCTACGGTCGCAGGTTCGAACCCTGCCTCGGGCATGGATGTGTGTGCTGTCCTTAGGTTAGTTAGGTTTAATTAGTTCTAAGCTCTAGGGGACTGATGACCTCAGATGTTAAGTCCCAGTCCGCAGCTCGTGGTCGTGCGGTAGCGTTATCGCTTCCCGCGCCCGGGTTCCCGGGTTCGATTCCCGGCGGGGTCAGGGATTTTCTCTGCCTCGTGATGACTGAGTGTTGTGTGATGTCCTTAGGTTAGTTAGGTTTAAGTAGTTCTAAGTTCTAGGGGACTGATGACCATAGATGTTAAGTCCCATAGTGCTCAGAGCCATTTGAACAATTCTTTTGTTAAGTCCCATAGTGCTGAGAGCCATTTGAACCATTATATCACGATAAAGCAAAACACGTAAGCACAGTAAAGGCAAGATTGCGACGTGTAGATACTTCGGAACCCGCATTTAAAAAACACAGAACAGTGTTCCACAATGGAAAGGAGATATTAAGAAAGTTGGAACTGGCGTACGTAGGGATACAACAAGAAAGTAGGTATGTGTCTCGGAGAAAAATCACCCATTATACATTACGAAGCCGACAGTACGAATCGGAAGATTGTAGGTTACATTGCAGAAGTGAGTAAGGAATAAAAGAAAAGTTATACGACGAATGGAGAAGAACGTAATATGTGAGCATAGAGAAATAAACTATATTTGCGAAACTACAAAGAAAAATTTCTGACGTAGTAACGAATGTAGTACCAAAATTTCATAGTTACCTCTATAAACAGAAAAGCAATATGTTCACTGAGAAAACGTGTCGCTGAACTTTAGGAACAACAGAGGTTGAAGAAAAAAGACACAATAAGATATGACACGACTCAAGATCACAGGAAATTGCGTCAAAAGCAGGGAAGACTCTGTGCATGGGATCGTTCTTGCAAATCTCTAAACAAACGCATCACCATAAGAGATTGATGTCAAATTAACTCAGAAAGTTCATCAGTTAAAAATAATGACGCAAATTCTCGATGAAACTGTGGTGAAAGCTTGAGTACAAATACAATAAGAAACGAAGTACAAGGGGACAATAAAGTTATGTACAGCATGAAAAGAACGAGAGAATCGATACATTTCGTTACTTACTGGAATACGCTTGTGAAGAGACGAAGGAAAAAACTGTCTCTTTTCAAAGCGGTTTATAAATGGACGGGCTATTAACTAATAAATAAAACATTCTCCACCGCTGGGTTAGCGAGGTCGTTATTTAAATGAGAGAACGGCTGTTAACCTCAGTGTAAGGGTGCCACCTGACACGAATGTAATGTTATGAAACATACACTACTGGTCATTAAAACTGCTACACCAAGAAGACATGCAGATGATAAACGGGTATACATTGGACACATATTGGCCGTAATAACGGCCTTGATACGTCTGAGCATTGAGTCAAACAGAGCTTGGATGACGTATACAGGTACAGCTGCCCATGCAGCTTCAACACGATACCACAGTTCATCAAGAGTAGTGACTGGCGTATTGTGATGAGCCAGTTGCTCGGCCACCATTGACCAGACGTTTTCAATTGGTGAGAGATCTGGAGAATGTGCTGGCCAGGGCAGCAGCCGAACATTTTCTGTAACCAGAAAGGCTCGTACATGACCTGCAACATGCGTTCGTGCATTATCCTGCTGAAATGTAGGATTTTGCAGGGATCGAATGAAGGGTAGAGCCACGGGTCCTGTACGGGCCTTTCTGGATACAGAAAATGTTCGACGGCTATACCACGGCCCAGACGTTCACCGGATCTGATGTCCCCGGATTTCTTTCTGTGGGGAATTGCCAAATGCATTGAGGTTGACGGACATCATTTTGAGCATTTATTGCATTAATGTGGTATTTACAGGTAATCAAGCTGTGACAGCATGCGTTCTCAGAAATGACAAGTTCACAAAGGTACATGTATCACACTGGAACAACCGAAATAAAATTTTCAAACGTACCTACGTTCTGTATTTTAATTTAAAACACATAGCTGTTATCAAATGTTCGTCTAAAATTGTGAGCCTTATCTTTGTGACTATTACAGTGCCATCTATCACAAAGCGAAAAAAGTGGCCCACCTAAAACATTCATATTTCTTTACTTATTACACGTATATGTAACAAAAATTGGGGGTTCCTATTTAAAAAAACGCAGTTGATATCCGTTCGACGTATGGTAGGGCCATATAGCGGGCCAACCATAGCGCCATCTGGTTTCCCCCTTCAAGGTAGACAAGTTTCGTTCTTTGTAGTTTTTGCATTTGATGCTTATTTCGTGAGATATTTGGCCCGGTCACGATCAGTGGACCACCCTGTTTGATGCAAAAATAGTGATCTTCACTAGAAATACATTAGTGAGTGATACGAGAGAGGAGGCAAGTGGGGAAAAATCGGTTTATTATTTGCCAGTGTAAATTCGTTACATGCACGAAACATTGTCATGGACCAAGATAAATGTCGACTGCAACGAGCTGTTGTCTGCGAAAAGTGGAGGCTATAAAATATGCGTAGAAAGTCAACCGTTGTATTGTATTAATGCTGGACTGTCCGGGTTATGAATGCGTCAGGCTTTTGCTGATTTAACTAATTCCATTAGTTTAAGTGATATACAGGTCTCCTTTCCAGTGACTAACGCCGCGAGAACTATTTGTTTTATGACGTAATATTGTTTGAATATTTACAAAGAGGTGAAGACTCTTCACTTAGTCAGAAGCGTACTCTAGGGACCTATTCATAATTTGTGTGCTGGTTAATTAATATTTCCACGGGATTTTTGTTTTAGGTTCCTAGCAATGGCAGCTCACCCGAATCACACTATATGAAAACTTCAACTTAGGCGGGTCGTAGACTTTATTCAGAACTGCAATTCAATGAAAAGTAAAGTTTGAGTTATGTTTCAGTAGCTATGCTGTAATTTAAAAAAAAAATGGTTCAAATGGCACTGAACACTATGGGACTTAATATCTGAGGTCATCAGTCCCCTAGAACTTAGAACTAATTAAACCTAACTAACCTAATGACATCACACACATCCATTTTCGAGGCAGGATTCTAACCTGCGACTGTAGCAGTCGCCCGGTTCCGGACTGAAGCGCCTAGAACCGCTCGGCCACCACGGCCGGCTGTAATTTTATTTCAGAATCGGGGGAAATACACAAATTGGCAAATATTATGTGGTAGATTCTGCCACAATCGAGTCCTTGCAACAATACTTGAGGATACACGTAGATACAAGTTCCACAAGCCATCTCACAGTGTGTGATGGAGGGCACTTCAAGTCATTTGTCATGTTTTCCGTTCGAATCCGGAATGGTACGTAGAAAAAACTTCTGTTTGCGGGTCGTGTGTGGGAGTAAGTAATAAGTCGCTTACTCTTCTTAGAGTGTGCGCTCTCGAAAGTTTTGCGGTTGTGGTCTGGGAGTTCCGTTAACGCTCAGATCATGCGTAACGGCAGAGAGCTAGCTCATAAGTAAATGTTAGTTATTTCAATAGTAATGTTGTAAAAAATGTTCAATTGTATGTGAACCAAACTGCTGAGGTCATCGGTCCCTAGGCTTACACACTGCTTAAACTAACTTATGCTGCGAACAACACACACACCAATGCCCGAGGGAGGACTCGAACCTCCGGCGGGAGAGGCCGCACAACAGTAATGTTTTAGGTTATCCGTTTATTCTCTAGGAATTAGTCCCAGTCTTCAAGAAGGGTCGTCGAGCAGATGCGCAAAACTATAGACCTATATCTCTGACGTCGATCTCTTGTAGAATTTTAGAACATGTTTTTTGCTCGAGTATCATGTCATTTCTGGAAACCCAGAATCTACTATGTAGGAATCAACATGGATTCCGGAAACAGCGATCGTGTGAGACCCAACTCGCTTTATTTGTTCATGAGACCCAGAAAATATTAGATACAGGCTCCCAGGTAGATGCTGTTTTTCGTGACTTCCGGAAGGCGTTCGATACAGTTCCGCACTGTCGCCTGATAAACAAAGTAAGAGCCTACGGAATATCAGACCAGCTGTGTGGCTGGATTGAAGAGTTTTTAGTAAACAGAACGCAGCATGTTGTTATCAATGGAGAGACGTCTACAGACGTTAAAGTAACCTCTGGCGTGCCACAGGGGAGTATTATGGGACCATTGCTTTTCACAATATATATAAATGACCTAGTAGATAGTGTCGGAAGTTCCATGCGGCTTTTCGCGGATGATGCTGTAGTATACAGAGAAGTTGCAGCATTAGAAAATTGTAGCGAAATGCAGGAAGATCTGCAGCGGATAGGCACTTGGTTCAGGGAGTGGCAACCGACCCTTAACATAGACAAATGTAATGTATTGCGAATACATAGAAAGAAGGATCCTTTATTGTATGATTATATGATAGCAGAACAAACTCTGGTAGCAGTTACTTCTGTAAAATATCTGGGAGTATGCGTGCGGAACGATTTGAAGTGGAATGATCATACAAAATTAATTGTTGGTAAGGCGGGTACCAGGTTGAGATTCATTGGGAGAGTGCTTAGAAAATGTAGTCCATCAACAAAGGAGGTGGCTTACAAAACACTCGTTCGACCTATACTTGAGTATTGCTCATCAGTGTGGGATCCGTACCAGATCGGTCTGACGGAGGAGATAGAGAAGATCCAAAGAAGAGCGGCGCGTTTCGTCACAGGGTTATTTGGTAACCGTGATAGCGTTACGGAGATGTTTAATAAACTCAAGTGGCAGACTCTGCAAGAGAGGCGCTCTGCATCGCGGTGTAGCTTGCTCGCCAGGTTTCGAGAGGGTGCGTTTCTGGATGAGGTATCGAATATATTGCTTCCCCCTACTTATACCTCCCGAGGAGATCACGAATGTAAAATTAGAGAGATTAGAGGGCGCACGGAGGCTTTCAGACAGTCGTTCTTCCCGCGAACCATACGCGACTGGAACAGGAAAGGGAGGTAATGACAGTGGCACGTAAAGTGCCCTCCGCCACACACCGTTGGGTGGCTTGCGGAGTATCAATGTAGAATGTAGATGTAGATGTAGATATAACACAAGACACTGATGTGGGGAGACAGTAGCCCAACACGTCTAAACTCAAAGGATTTGAAGGATAGAGAATCAGAAACAAGAGTAGCTTAGTTAACAGACAGATAGTGTACACATATCAGTGAGCCGGTAAACTAGCATTATGTCAGAGTAAATAATTGATGAAATCACTAACTGATAACATAGTTGATTACTGACATAATTAAGTGATAAAATTAACAATTTAGCAAAACTTGCATACTTTTCTATCAAACATGTATTTGTAGCGGTACGTGCTGGGTACTTTTGTCATTAACTGTCACGTCCTATTAAAGAATTGATCTACAGTATTAGGAGACAGGAAAACATTTTAGTCGTGGAGGTTCCACTGATTTGCGTTAGTATTGTGTCAGTTAAAGTCTTATTATGGCCTTGCAAGACAAAATCCCTTAAGGAAGTAAAATAATAATGCAGAATACCTGCAATTTCATGCTGTTTGTATACAATTAACCAGTTACTCCATAGTAAAGCGAGTGATTCTGACAGTGCTGACAAAGCAGAGCTACTAAACACAGCGTTCCGAAATGCCTTCACAAAAGAAGACGAAGTAAATATTCCAGAATTCGAATCGAGAACAGCTGACAACATGAGTAACGTAGAAGTTAAAACCCTCGGAGTAGTGAAGCAACTTAAATCACTTAATAAAAGCAAGTCTTCTGGTCCAGACTATATACCAATTAGGTTCCTTTCGGAGTATGCCGATGTATTAGCTCCATAATTAACAATAATATACAACCGTTCGCCCAACGAAAGATCCGTACTTAAAGACTGGAAAGTTGCACAGGTCACACCACTATTCAAGAAAGGCAATAGGAGCAATCCAATAAATTACAGGCCCGTATCGTTAACGTCAATATGCAGGAGTATTTTGGAATATATATTGCGTTCGATCATTATCAATTACCTCGAAGAAAACGGTCTATTAACACACAGTCAACATGGGTTTAGAAAACGTCGTTCCTGCGAAACACAACTAGCTCTTTATTCACATGAAGGAATTTCAGATCGATTCTGTGTTTCTGGATTTCCGGAAGGCTTTTGACACGGTACCGCACAAGCGGCTCGTAGTGAAATTGCGAGCTTATGAAATATCGTCTCTGTTATGTGACTGGATTTGTGATTTCCTGTCAGAGTTCACAGTTCGTAGTAATTGATGGAAAGCCACCAAGTAAAACAGAAGTGATTTCTGGCATTCCCCAAGGTAGTGTTATAGGCCCTTTGCTGTTCCTTATCTATATAAACGATCTGGGAAACAATCTGAGCAGCCGTCTTCGGTTGTTTGCAGGTTACGCAAACAACCGAAAAGTCATCAGAAGACCAAAAGAAACTGCAAAACGATTTAGAAAAGGTATCTGAATGGTGCGAAAAGTGGCGGTTGACCCTAAATGACGAAAAGTGTGAGGTCATTCATATAATTGCTAAAAGGAACTCGTTAAACTTCGGTTACACGATAAATCAGTCTAATCTAAAAGCAGTAAATTCAACTAAATACCTAGGTATCACAATTACGAACAACTTAAATTGGAAAGAACACATGGGAAGGGTAACCAAAGGCTGCGTTTTATTGGCAGGACACTAAGAAAAAGTAACAGACCTACTAAGGAGACTGCCTACACTACGCTTGTCCGTCCTCTTTTAGAATACTGCTGCGCAGTGTGCGATCCTTACCAGATAGGACTGACGGAGTACATCGAAAAAGTTCAAAGAAAGGCAGCACGTTTTGTATTATCGCGAAATATTGGTGGGAGTGTCACAGAAATGATACAGGATTTGGGCTGGACATCATAAAAAGAAAGGCGTTTTTCGTTGCGACGGAATCTTCTCACGGAATTCCAATAACCAACTTTCTCCTCAGAATGCGAAAATATTTTGTTGACACAGACCTACATAGGGAGAAACGATCACCAAGATAAAATAAGGGAAATCAGAGCTCGTACGGAAAGATATAGGTGTTCATTCTTTCCGCGCGCTATACGAGATTGGAATAATAGAGAATTGTGAAGGTGGTTCGATGAATCCTCTGCCAGGCACTTGAATGTGATTTGCAGAGTATCCATGTAGATGTAGATGTACCAGTCGGGAACACGCGAGGCGCGCCTGATGACCGGAGAGAGACGCGCCTGCCTGTTGGCTGCCTGGCGCTATCGACTGTATCTCCGTCCCCCTCCCTCAGCACTCCCCGCCCAACACACACACACACACACACACACACTCACTCCTAATCTCCGCCGACAGCCGTCAAACAGGGCCATGGCGCTCGCCCGATCTTTTGACGTGCACGATTCACGTCTCTATTCCCAGTGTACATGTTCCAGTGCAACAGCTGACAGTTATTTACAATATTAGCCGTCACAGGAAATCACAACTACTTGCTGAAACAAAATCCTATATGAAATGTACCCATACCCCGACGAAACTTGGCCCACACATCGAAACAACTGCTACGGCATAGTACAGAAGGTAGAGTCCGCGTAAAATCAGTGGCCGATGTGCAGTGACCAATTTTGGTCCAAAGTGCTGGACGAGTTCATTCGGTTGTTCTGAAGTGGAGGCTACAATTACAGAATCGAAACGCACGCACTGCAATATTTCTCAAACGATTCCGCAAAAAAAAAAAAAAAAAAAAAAAAAAAAAAAAAAAAAAAAAAAAAAAAAACATAAATAAATTATTTTTGCGTTACTTATAGCCTTATATGTCAGGTTCATCATTTCGTTAATGATCATAGTTATTGTGATATTTGCATGGATGTAAGATACTGCGAGAAATTCGAAAAAGTTTGCAATAAAGAATAGGGGTCGTTAAGATTTTGCATTTGCTGCATATTATATGATAGTTGCTGCGTATGAAATTTAGGTAAAATATAGAATATTTCTTTAGACTAATCTCGAGGAAATTTATCTGATGTCGCACACTCATTTTCGGTGGCGTAGCGCCAGCGACAAAACTAGAGTGAAACATCCACAACGTTCTTCATATTTCATACTGTTTACTGACGATTTAAATGAGGTTTTAAAACAGTCTGGAAAAGGAATTAAGCTACGTGTGATCATCAATGCAGTTAAATCTGAAATAAGGATGACGAATGCAACAACTGAGTTTAACCAGAGCGACAAATTTTGAGGAAGAATCTTTGTAAATTTTGCATCAGGCAAACTAATTAGGTATTGAAGATCTGCCTCTGTAACATACCCTACAGCAGAACCAAGATGGTGTACTCAGTAATGAATCAAAGCGGTAGGCTCTGCCAGAAATATCGACTCTTAGACAATGTGTCTAATAGTGTATTTTAATACGACAGTATACCATCTTAGGCCATTTATAACACTTAAAAGACTTGATAATGGCACTTTGAAGCCGAAACATGATTGTGTAAGTGTCAATGTAACATTGTAAATATACAACAGTCTAATGGCGGTACTGACTTTAAAAAAATTCATCCCATTCTGACTAAGTAAACTGCACTTCAACACCCTTCATTACGTTTTCAATCTTTATCCCCACATGTCAGTCATCATCTTCTTCTATGCCTACATTCATATGCTTTGACCACCAGCAGTTAAATTATATGTGGAAGTGAATAGTGTTAGCAAACTGGCAGCAACTGGTTTCTTCTCAGCCGCTACATCAACACTCTGTCCCTGCAGTGTCGCTGGAAACTTCCATGGTTCAATGGATGGTGCGTCCAGTACTGAACTGCACCATGCTGTCTGAGACCCCTGGTGCACTTCTATGAGTCTGGGTCATGCTGGGCACCTTCATCAATGAATGGCACAGATAAATGCAGATCCTAGCCTGCCCCAACATGCTGACCCATTCTGCTATAGGATCCCATGTGATAGAGGTCATCACCACTGCAAGCTGGGCTGGTGTGCTGCTGTGAGAGCACCATCGCTGCAGGTTCTGAGAGACAGGTGATCACTGCCACAGCTGAGCAAAGAAGAAGAAGAAGAAGTACCATTACAAGTAAGAATAATAATAGCAACAACAGACAGACATCTAACATTGTTAACCAAAGGGTACTTACTCTTACACTCATTCCTATTCCACTAGGAGGCACTCGATGATCTCGGCTGCTGCTGTTGACAATTTGTGGTCTTTCCCCTGACTGAGAGTGGTGAGCTGCTGTGGTTTCCTTGTGTCCCTGATGTGATGATCACATGATCAGAAGTGGTGTTGCTACATTGTGTTTTCTATCCCCCAGGTGTGATATTGTGAACCAGCTCAATCAGTCTGGGGCTGCTGAAGAGGACTGGAGACTTTCCAAAATGGGAAGGTAGTTCCAACACCAGTTACCATTTGTATTACTTCAAAAATGCATATTCAAGCCATCCTGGTACATCATCAGCATTTTCTGAAATCTATTCTTCCTAAGCTCCTCCATTATCATTTCTTTCCAATCCTCATGGAGGAAGCTAGAAGCTGTGGATGCAGTCCTCAGTTACATGCTTACAGGTAATACAGTTATTAAAGCCCTAGCCCTCTCTGTCTGACAACAACATCTCATCAACTGAACACATTGAGCTTCTCCCACCAATTTCTGATAGTATTGGAAAATTCTTCCAACAGGATACCACCTACACATCCAAAAAAATGATGGACTAAGGAGATCCTTCCACACCAACAGCTCAGCACAGATTG
This sequence comes from Schistocerca americana, assembly GCF_021461395.2. NCBI lineage: Eukaryota > Metazoa > Arthropoda > Insecta > Orthoptera > Acrididae > Schistocerca > Schistocerca americana. The sequence continues at coordinate 234,844,745 of NC_060125.1, read as the reverse complement.
AGCTTTTTGTGCCAATTTCCAGATGGGAGAAGGGTGGGGAGGGGAGGGGAGGGGAGGGGAGGAGGTGGGGTGGGAGAGGAGAAGAATAAGGGGGGGGGAAGGAGGAGGGGGACATCAGTGCAACTTTGCTACATCTGCTGCCACCATCTCGAATAAATTTGGCAACAATACAGATGGGCCCATTCCTCCCCTTACCCTACTACTGCGCTGAAGAAAAAAAAAAAAAAAAAAAAAAAAACTTTGTGATAATCTCGATGGGTGACGGATTATGCTGCCAACAGTGGCAGTTTGCGCCAAGGCACAAGCATTTTTATTACTGCAGAAGGTATCGTTTTTGCTGGTCACTGACAATGTCTCTCAGTCTACCTGCCCTGATCCCAGTCCTGTAACATGTCAAAGTCAACACTAGAGAAGTCAGTTTGATTACAATCTCGGCCGCTCAGTGAATACTAATGGGAGTTTTTTCAGAGTTATGCATTTTCTCAACTTCTTAATTTCAGTCTGTTGTTAGTCTGTATAAGTATAGTTGGCAGGGCCAGTGAGTTCTCATGAAAACAAGGGCTCCCTGACGTCGTGTTCTTAGTGTTCTGTTTTTGAACTTTTCACCTGTGGTGGTTATATACCGTGTTGCTCCTGCCCTTGTCATTGCACAAGGTGTAATCCTCATGGTGACGTCACTGGTGCTTAGTCCATCGCCGTTATACTTTTAAGATAACAAAAGTCGTAGGATAGCGATATGCTCATGTAGAGATAGCGCGACTATCGCGTCACAAGACATAAGAGAGCAGTACATTGGCGGAGGTAACATTTGTATTCCTAGTGATTCATGTTGAAAGGTTTCCGACGTGATTATGGCCGCACGTCGGAAATAAACAGAGTTTGAACGCGGAATGGTAGATGGAACTAGATGCATGGGACATTCCATTTCGGAAACTGAAGATCCACGGTGTCAAGAGTGTGCCGAGAATACTGAACTTCAAGCATTACCTCCGCACCACGTACAACACAGTGGCTGACGGCCTTCGCCGGCCGGGTGGCCGAGCGGTTCTAGGCGCTACAGTCTGGAACCGCGCGACCGCTACGGTCGCAGGTTCGAATCCTGCCTCGGGCATGGATGTGTGTGATGTTCTTAGGTTAGTTGGGTTTACGTAGTTCTAAGTTCTAGGGGACTGATGACCTCAGAAGTTAAGTCCCATAGTGCTCAGAGCCATTTGAACCATTTTTGAGCCTTCACTTAACGACTGAGCAGCGGCGCTTGCGTAGAATTGTCACTGCCAACAGACAAGTAACACTGCATGATATAACAGCAGAAATCAATGTGGATCGTACGACGAACATATCCGTTTCTGATCTCGTCGAAATTTGTCATTAATGGGCTCAAATGGCTCTGAGCACTATGGGACTGAACATCTGAGGTCATCAGTCCCCTAGAACTTAGAACTACTTAAACCTAAATAACCTAAGGACATCATACACATCCATTCCCGAGGCAGGATTCGAACCTGCGACCGTAGCGGTCACGCAGTTCCAGACTGAAGCGCCTAGAACCGCTTGACCACACCGGCCGGCTCATTAATGGGTTATGGCAGCAAATGACCGACTCGAGTTCCTTCGCCAACATAACGACATGGCCTGCAACACCTCTTCTGCATTTTTGTGATCATTTTGGTTTGATTCTAGACGTCTGGAAAACCGTGACCTGTTCACGTGGGTCCTGATTTCAGTTGGTAAGAGCTGATGGTAGTTTTCGAGTGTGGCGCAGACCTTACGAAGGCATGGACTCAAGTTGTCAACAAGGCATCCTGCAAGCAGGTGATGGCTATATAACTGTTTGAGTTGTGTTTACACAGAATGGAGTGGGTCCTCTGGTCCAAATTAACTGATAATTGACTGGAGACCATTTGGAGCCATTCATGGAGATCACGTTCGCAAACAACAATAGTATTTTTGTGGGTTGCAATGGGCTACGTCACCAAGCCACAGTTGTTCGCGATTACTTTGAAGAACATTCTGAACAGTTCGAGTGAATGATTTGGCCACCCAGATCGCCCGATATGAATGCCATCAAACATTTATGGGATACAATCGAAAAGTCAGTTCGTGCACAAAATCCTGCCGTGACAACACTTTCGCAACTATGGACGGCTATAGAGGCAGCATAGCTCAATATTTCTGTGGGGACTTCCAACGACTTGTTGAGTCTATGCCACATCGCTGGGCGATGTCATACACGGTATTAGGTGGTATCCCATCCCAGTGTAGGGCAATGTTATCCTTCCGTTTCTACTGCCCCAGCTGTAACTTCACTAGTTCCTTGTTCCACATGGTAGTCAGCCGCTTTCTTTATTGGTGTTGTCATCATATGTTTTGATTTCTACCACTTTTTGTTACACAATCACAGAAATTGTAAGCGTTTGCTGATGATAAAGATGTCCTTGAACGCAGTTTTATGTACGTTTCTCAATGCGTGTTCAGCTACCGCCAATTCCTCTGGATATACTTGTTGCAAGCACCTCTCTTGTCCGGCCTTGTCAGTCTTCAGGTCGCCGGCTACAATACGCCAAATAGAGAGACCTGTTAAAGGCAATGTATTCCTCAGAACTGCCGGTGTTCCCAAAACAATAGAACAATTGGTCCATCCATAGTTCGCTTTTACCAGTTTTTCCAGCCTGCTGTAGATAGTACTTGCTATTATTTTACAGCTGAGACTGATGAAACTGATGATTCAGTAACACACGCAGCTGTTTGTATCTGCCTTCTCAGGTGGTGGGATTTTGAAGATTTTCTTAAAGTCTGAGAATGATTCGAATATTTCATACACCCTGCAGACCAGGTGCACTAGTTTTGTCACGGTCGGTTTTCCAAAAGATATTAGTAATTCAAGAAGAATGCCACTATTCTAGAAGCTTTTCGGCTTAGGTTTTTCAGGCCTTTGCCCAACTGCACTCGTAGTATCTCATTAGTCGTATCATCTTCGTCCACTTCCTCTTTCCTTTGAACTATACTGCACTGAAAATAGCCACATATACACTGATCAGCCAGAACACTTCGACTGCAGACCTACACTATTGGCCATTAAAATTCCCGCACCACGAAGATGACTTGCTACAGACGCGAAATTTAACCGACAGGAAGAAGGTACTGTGATATCCAAATGATTAGCAGTTTCAGAGCATTCACACAATGTTGGCGCCGGTGGCGACACCTACAACGTACTGACATGAGGAAAGTTTCCAACCGATTTCTCATACACAAACAGCAGCTGACCGGCGTTGCCTGGTGAAACGTTGTTGTGATGCCTCGTGTAAGGAGGAGATGTGCGTGCCATCACGTTTCCGACTTTGATAAAGGTCGGATTGTAGCCTATCGCGATTGCGGTTTATCGTATCGCCACATTGCTGCTCGCATTGGTCGAGATCCAATGACTTTTAGCAGAATATGGAATCGGTGGGTTCAGGAGGGTAATACGGAGCGCCGTGCTGGATCCCAACGGCCTCGTATCACTAGCAGTCGAGATGACAGGCATCTTATCCGCGTGGCTGTAACGGATCGTGCAGCCACTTCTCGATCCCTGAGTCAACAGATGGGGACGTTTGCAAGACAAAAACCATCTGCACGACGTTTGCAGCAGCATGGACTATCAGCTCGGAGACCATTGCTGCGACTACCCTTGGGGCTGCACCACAGACAGAAGCGCCTGCGATGGTGTACTCAACGACGAACCTGTGTGCACGAATGGCAAAACGTCAATTTTTCCGATGAATCCAGGTTCTGTTTACAGCATCATGACGGTCGCATCCGTGTTTGGCGACATCGCGGTGAACGCACATTGGAAGCGTGTATTCGTCATCACCATACTGCCGTATCACCCGGCATGATGTATGGGGTGCCATTGGCCACACGTCTCGGACACCTCTTGTTCCCATAGACGGTAATTTGAACAGTGGACGTTACATTTCAGATGTGTTACGACCAGTGTCTTCGTTCGATCCCTGCGAAACCCTACATTTCAGCAGGATAATGCACGACCACATGTTGCCGGCCCTGTACAGGCCTTTCTGGATACGGAAAATGTTCGACTGCTGCCCTCGCCAGCACATTCTCCAGATCTCTCACCAACTCAAAACGTCTGATCAATGATGGCCGACCAACTGGCTTGTCACAATACGCCAGTCTTCTTGATGAACTGTGGTATCGTGTTGAAGCTGCATGAGCAGCTGTACCTGTACACGCCATCCAAGCTCTGTTTGACTCAATGCCCAGGCGTATCAAGGCCGTTATTACGGCCAGATGTGGTTGTTCTGGGTACTGATTTCTCAGGATCTATCCGCCTAAATTGCGTTAAAATGTAATCACATGTCTGTTCTAGTATAATATATTTGTCCAATGAATACCCGTTTATCATCTGCATTTCTTTTTGGTGAAGCAATTTTAATGGTCAGTAGTGTACTATCGTTATAAACCCGTCAGGCCGATAGCAGCGTCACCTTGAGAGGAATGACAGCTAGTCAGACACACGCACCATGGTGCATGTAGTATTAGTGAGCGTGCTGACTGCCTGTAGAATGGCGAAAGCGTGCTGTGCATCTGACTTTCCTATAGGGCAGATGTGAAGGCCCAGAAGTTCGTCACGTGCGTTCCGGAAACTGCATGACCTGTTGAGTGTTAGTGTTTCAGGATTGCTGTAGTGAGTGTCTTCAACACGTGGCGAAACCGAGGTGAAACTGCGTGCAGATGGCGTGCGGTTGGGTGGCCAGTCATTACAGATGTCGGACGTCGTAGGTTGAGGAGGCTTGTAAAACAGGGATAACGTCACACTTTAACACTGGACAGGGTACAGGTGTGTCTGAACACACAGTGCACAGAACACTTCTAATGATGGGCCTCTGCAGTTGATGACCCATGTGTGTTCCAATGTCATTATCGCGACATTGGCAAATACGACTGGACCGAGCGAGGTGGCGCAGTGGTTAGCACACTGGACTCGCATTCGGGAGGACGATGGTTCAATCCCGTCTCCGGCCATCCTGATTTAGGTTTTCCGTGATTTCCCTAAATCGTTTCAGGCAAATGCCGGGATGGTTCCTTTGAAAGGGCACGGCCGATTTCCTTCCCAATCCTTCCCTAACCCGAGCTTGCGCTCCGTCTCTAATGACCTCGTTGTCGACGGGACGTTAAACACTAACCACCACCACCACCAACTACGACTGAAATGGGCACGTGACCACCAGCACTGCACGTTTGTGTAGTGGCGAATCGGACATGGTCTGATAAATCCTAGTACCTTCTCCATCTTGCCTATGCAGGGCGCGAATTCGTCGTCTTCCAGCGGAACAGCTCCTTGACACCTATAGTGTAGCGGAGTGACAAGTGGGTAGGGGCTTCAATATGCTCTGGGGAACATTCATTCGGGAATCCATGCGTCCAGTGGAGATCGTGCATGGCACTATGACGGTCAAAGAGTATCGTACACTGGTTGCAGTCCAATTACACCGCTTCATGACCGTGTTTCCCGACGGCAGTAACATTTTTCAACAAGATAATGCGCCATGTCACAAGGCCATGGGTGTGATGGAGTAGTTCGAAGAACACAATGGTGAATTTCAATTGATGTGTTGTGCCTCCCAAATAGCTATATCTGAGCCTGACCGAACACATATGGGATGTGATTGAACGTGGCATCATGGCTCATCGCCCTCTCTCCGGAATTTACGGTATTATTCGACTTGTGTGTGCAGATGTGGTGTCAACTCCCTCCACCAACCTATTAAGGCCTAATTGCTTCGCTTTCATCCGTGCCAAAGGTGGACATATCGGCTGTTTGGAACGTGGTCACAATATTCTGGATGATCAGTATAAATGCAAATGCTTTTAATACAGCACGCGTGTCATGTCTGTAAAAAAAGACGCTTCCTTTGACTTGAGATACGCATAGTTAATAACCAATGTTAAATGTCATTTTGTCACTATGCTCCCAGGAGAGTATTGTGCGTACAGGAATTATTTTTGAGTTATTTACCAAACAACTCTCTTACCGCACAGCACAGTATATAAAATACCGAACTCTTTTCGTAAAGACTGTGTTCAATGTTTCGAAGTAATTGAATACAACTGAATAAATTTTCCTTAACGAGTCACCTGAAAGAAAGGCTTGCTTATATCTAAACATCCAACCAACAACATTTGATAAGGCTCTGGAAGTGCATCGGCAGTGCCCGAACTCAGACAATAAATTCTAATTACACTCCTGGAAATTGAAATAAGAACACCGTGAATTCATTGTCCCAGGAAGGGGAAACTTTATTGACACATTCCTGGGGTCAGATACATCACATGATCACACTGACAGAACCACAGGCACATAGACACAGGCAACAGAGCATGCACAATGTCGGCACTAGTACAGTGTATATCCACCTTTCGCAGCAATGCAGGCTGCTGTTCTCCCATGGAGACGATCGTAGAGATGCTGGATGTAGTCCTGTGGAACGGCTTGCCATGCCATTTCAACCTGGCGCCTCAGTTGGACCAGCATTCGTGCTGGACGTGCAGACCGCGTGAGACGAGGCTTCATCCAGTCCCAAACATGCTCAATGGGGGACAGATCCGGAGATCTTGCTGGCCAGGGTAGTTGACTTACACCTTCTAGAGCACGTTGGGTGGCACGGGATACATGCGGACGTGCATTGTCCTGTTGGAACAGCAAGTTCCCTTGCCGGTCTAGGAATGGTAGAACGATGGGTTCGATGACGGTTTGGATGTACCGTGCACTATTCAGTGTCCCCTCGACGATCACTAGTGGTGTACGGCCAGTGTAGGAGATCGCTCCCCACACCATGATGCCGGGTGTTGGCCCTGTGTGCCTCGGTCGTATGCAGTCCTGATTGTGGCGCTCACCTGCACAGTGCCAAACACGCATACGACCATCATTGGCACCAAGGCAGAAGCGACTCTCATCGCTGAAGACGACACGTCTCCATTCGTCCCTCCATTCACGCCTGTCGCGACACCACTGGAGGCGGGCTGCACGATGTTGGGGCGTGAGCGGAAGACGGCCTAACGGTGTGCGGGACCGTAGCCCAGCTTCATGGAGATGGTTGTGAATGGTCCTCGCCGATACCCCAGGAGCAACAGTGTCCCTAATTTGCTGGGAAGTGGCGGTGCGGTCCCCTACGGCACTGCGTAGGATCCTACGGTCTTGGCGTGCATCCGTGCGTCGCTGCGGTCCGGTCCCAGGTAGACGGGCACGTGCACCTTCCGCCGACCACTGGCGACAACATCGATGTACTGTGGAGACCTCACGCCCCACGTGTTGAGCAATTCGGTGGTACGTCCACCCGGCCTCCCGCATGCCCACTATACGCCCTCGCTCAAAGTCCGTCAACTGCACATACGGTTCACGTCCACGCTGTCGCGGCGTGCTACCAGTGTTAAAGACTGCGATGGAGCTCCGTATGCCATGGCAAACTGGCTGACACTGACGGCGGCGGTGCACAAATGCTGCGCAGCTAGCGCCATTCGACGGCCAACACCGCGGTTCCTGGTGTGTCCGCTGTGCCGTGCGTGTGATCATTGCTTGTACAGCCCTCTCGCAGTGTCCGGAGCAAGTATGGTGGGTCTGACACACCGGTGTCAATGTGTTCTTTTTTCCATTTCCAGGAGTGTATATGCCAATTGCTTCGTATTTTCCCAGTATTTTCTGCGGCCTATATGGCATTTGACTGTGTGAATCACAGTATTCTCCTAGATAATTTGAAGTTTTATGGCATGTATGGTATAGCTAACCAATGGGTAAAGTCGAATGTAACCAAACGAAGGCAGAAAGTTGTACTTAGTAATTCATCCAATATAGTCGGGAAACATAATCCTGACTGGAGGGAAATCGCCTATTGGGTTCCCCAAGGCTCTCTTAGTTCCACTATTGTTTCTGTGTTATATACAACAACCAGAATTAGTTCCTTTTGCTGATGTCGGTAGCACACATACAGAAACAGAAGAAATGGTAAACAATGTTCTTAAAAATGTCAATGACTGGTTTTCTGTGGATGATCTCAATCTTAATTTTAAAAAGATACAAGTATTCAGTTCTGGACATCTAGGAGTAGTACACCTGTGATAAGGAGGAGGGAGGAGGAGATTAGTGTTTAACGGCCCATCGACAACGAGGTCATTAGAGACGGAGCGCAAGCTCGGGCGAGGGAAGGATGGGGAAGGAAATCGGCCGTGCCCTTTCAAAGGAACCATCCCGGCATTTGCCTGAAGTGATATAGGGAAATCACGGAAAACGTAAATCAGGATGGCCGGACGCGGGATTGAACCGTCGTCCTTCCGAATGCGAGACCTGTGATAAGCGCAACACGTGGTGAGAAAATAATAGAGTGGAAACGTCAGAAAAAGCGCTTTTTTGAACTCCTAAAGCAACTTAGTTAAACAAATTGCATTCAGAAACACTGCAAAGCTTACGGAGAAAATGGTTGAAATGGCTCTAAGCACTATGGGACATAACATCAGAGGTCATCAGTCCCCTAGGCTTAGAAACTACTTAAACATAACTAACCTAAGAACATCACACACATGCATGCCTGAGGCAGGATTCGAACCTGCGACCGTAGCAACAGTGCGGTTCCGGACTGAAGCGCCTAGAACCGCTCGGCCACAGAGGCCCGCTGCTTAGGGAGACACATATCAGTAATTTGACATATTTTCTGTATTTTTATTCAATAGTGTCGTTTGGAATGAAGTTCAGGGGTATGTCATTTTCAAGAAAGAAGCTTTCCATTACACAAAAACGTGCAATAAGAATAATATGTGGTACTCACCCACGACCACTTTTTAGACATCTGTTAGAGGAGTTTGGCATTCTGACTACCACTTCACAGTATATTTACCCCCTCATGAAGTTTGTTGTAAATAATGCACTACAGTTCAAAAGGAACAATGATGTACATAATTACAATACCTGAAGGAAAAATGAAATTCATTGCATCACATTAAGGTAGTTTTCAATGCAAAACGGGGTGCATAATGCTGCAATAAAAATTTCTGGTCACTTACCCAGTAATATAAAATGTCTGACAGACAGCAAAGTAAAATTTGAAAGAAAAAAAAACTGAGTAAGGTTTTTTCTTGACAACTCCTTTCATTCCGTAGAAGAATTTCTATCACTGAAATGTGTGAAAGGTGGTGGGTAGGAATTACTAACTCACATCTGTATGTCTTTTTTGTGATACATCAGAAATGTTTAGAATGTAACCACATGTACATATTAATTTGCAATGTGAATGTGGAATGACTGGTTCCACATCATTATGATCTATCGTGCAAAAATATCCATGGAGCATATACCTAATTAACTAACCAGCTGTTTTTGTATTTTCCCAGTTTTATGGAAATTAGTGTAAGTTGACGCATTTTACGTAAGACAACTGGTTATAGAGCTTCGAGGTGTGTAATTTCCATACATGTTTAAGATGCCAAGGACAAACTGGTAGAAATTTATCTTCTGTTTCGCGTTCTGACGCCTTCGAGAACTTGCAACGACACAAGAAAATCCCTGGCACCTTTATAATGTAGCTTGAACTGATTCATTGTCATTCATACATTCAAGATTCACGAAGCAGCAGGTTCTTCCGAATTCATAAATGCCAACTAGCGTATCGTTATGTGATAGCAGACACTCTGAGGGATAGAATTTTTTGTTTGTACGTTAAGAGTGTTTGAGATGGAGCCCACAGCCATGATACATTTCTTTAATGACATCAGTTTGCTACACTGGCTGTTATTGTTAGGATTGAAATATCACAAATACGTAGTTTTGTCAGTGTAATAGTTTTCGAGTGAAAAATATAGCCCGTTAAAGGGACACACTTCTGTTACGGGTCAGCGTACTTACCAACTTCCCACAACAGTAGATGAAAAGCGTTCTTTAGAAATTATAGACATGACATCAAGTGTCAGTATAGCAGTAGTTACACTGATAGTCACTTACAAGTCGGATAAGTGGTGTCATGCCTGTAACACTAAAGTTTGCCAACCAAGCTGTGCTTCTAAATTTGTGTGGCGCAGACAAAACCGTTGACTAAACCAAGTATGTGCATTTAACGTGCTATATCTTGCACTTGAGAATGACTACCTTTCCGAAACTACGAAATAGTGAAAAATATAAGATAAAAGGATGGTTTAATCCTAAATAGGATAGCCATTGCGACAAAGCGATAACAGTCAAGAAATGTTATATGTATGAAAGTAAACCTAATGTATCAAGTCGGTCACAGAATTAACTACCAGCATTTGATCCGTCATATAGTGTATGTGTATTCTTAAGCGACTTTCCGCCTATCTTACGTGAATTGTGTTCAGCTTCACCGTTTCCGACAGAAATTTATGTTGTGGAAATTGTTGTTGTTGTTCCTGCTGTCGCTTTAGTCTTTAGTTCGCACCCTGGTTCGATACAGTTCCCAGCGTAGTCCATGCTGTGTAAGCATCTACATCTTTGCATAACTACTACAATCTACATTCATTTGAACGTGCTTACTTTATTCAGTCCTTAGTCCCGACCTACGGTGTTTATCCTCGTCATTCCCCTTTTTTACCAATCTGACAATTCCTTGATGCCTCACGATGTGACTTATCAACTTGTATCTTCTTGTTGTCAAATGTAGCATAAATTTCTTTCTTGTACTTGCAAAACTCTATCACTGTACTACACACAGTTCCGGAGATATGACGTCATAAACGTTAAGATAAGTGAAAAACAAGTTTTTCTTTACACGGAGCGTAAATTACTCGCACTCTACTCATCCAGTGCTTGATAACGGGGGCACCTAGCGACTTCCAAGAAACTCTAAATATTATTTCAAACCTTTTCTAAAATTTTTATCTCTTACATGCTTAAAGTAAAATATTTAACATATTACATAATTGAAAAGCAATAGATTTGAAACTGTTTTATATGAGGAATTAGAATCTTTAAGTAATTGTGACTTTAATGGTTGCTTTCTGTACGTGGTTAAGAACCACCTACTTCCTGTGTGAGTGGGAAGGGAACTCAGGGGATAGTGAAACTTAATTCAGGAACACCTAGAGCAATTTCAACCAAACATGTAAGGTACATGACTTAGCATTTGTATTAAATTACTGTAGGAATAAGATTCTTCACTGCCACCAAGGGTAGGGTATGGATGAGAGAGAAGGAGTGATGTGAAAATGTTCGAAAGCCACCTGTTAGTATATATTTTCTGTATTTAGTTGAGCTGGATCACCTTTAAAAGTATGAAGTTTGTCTCTTATTTGTGCTGTCAGTGTCTGGAGGAGATGTGCAGATGGAGAATGAAGGAGGAGATGGAGAGAGCTGAGGAGGAGAAGATAGAATGAGGGAGGAAGTGATGGACAGAGAGAGGGAGGTGTTGGAGATGGACGAGAGAGGGGAAAGAGGAGATGGCGACAGAGGGAGGCTGGAGGAGATGGACAGAGACAGGGGCAGGAGTAGATGTACGTAGAGAGGAAATATGGGTAGAAAAGGTGGAGGAGTGGGCTGATAGAGAGAGAAGGGAGAAGAATATGGACAGAGAGAGGGGAGCAAGAGATGGAGGAGAGGAGGGAGGGAGAAACTGAGAGAGAGGGGCAGGAGGAGTTTGGCAGAGGGAGGCGGAGGAGGACTTGGATAGTTTGGAGAGAGAGAAGAAGGATGGACAGAAAAAGGGGAGAGTGGGCAGATAGAGGCGAGACAAGATGGACAGAGAGAAGGAGAGGGAAGAGGTGGACAGAGAGAGAGATGGGATAGAAGGAGATGGGCAGAGAGGAGGAAGGAAGAGATGGAAATATAGTGGGAGGGGATAAGAAGATGGATAGGGAACAGAGAGAAGGAGATGGATGGGGTGTGGAGTAAGGAGGAGTTGTTCTAATAGAAGACTGGAATTCATAAACACCTGGGCAGCACTAGATTCCTCTGCTAGTAGTAAATATTTTCCCACCACACAACAATAACCTCTCTTTCACCACCTATAGAAACTGCAACATGCACTGAGACGCAATATAATTACACATACAAATAAACGCATGCACTCAGGCATTTGTAAAATAATGTGTAGGTCTAACATATGACAAGCCGTCTGTGTAGGCTAGACTGAGAAAGACTTCCAACAAAGATACAATGAACACATAAAAGCCTACCACACGAACAGTTATACTAAACCAGCAATCATTACCCATATTAAGGATACTGGCCATCCATTACAATATACCGCGAATGATTTACGCAGAATGTCCCTTTTAAAAGTCGTCAAGTGCATTTCTCGGGTGTTTTGGCAGAAATTTGCATTTTCGTTGTTGCAATGCTAAGCTGGAGTCAACCCAAACAAATACTGCCCATAATCTCATCATTGTGACGCTCATTGTCGCTTGAAAGCGTCGATTTGCTTCCCATTACAAACAAAATTATTTTTAAAGAGGAATGTTGAGTGTCCATTCGACAGACTGATCCCAGATTAGACTAGTACTATGTTCCTTTTATCGATATGTATTCAAAGGGACAGTAAAATGCAATGAACAACCAGTGCTGTAGCAGAGACCGAGCAGCACCGCAGCATGGCTTTAGCAGTCAGCGAGGGCATGTACAATGCCGTCACTGATTGAGTACTGGCTATTCTTCGTGTTATACTGTCCCTTTCATACAAATCTATGAATAACACATTAGACTACTTTGGGACGGGCACGTAAAATTCCGCTTTAAAAATAATTTTGTTTGTAATGGTAAAAGAAATGAAGCTTTCTGTCTACACTGGGTCTCACATGAAAGACGTGGTGGGCAGTGTCTGTTTGGGATAACTCGAGCTGCACATTGCAAAAACAAAATTACAAAATTCTACCATAACCCGAGAGCAAATGCACCTGACTAATCTCATGAGATACACCTGGTATGTTACATAAAATGAACGAGAGCCACTAAATGGATTTGTATAAAGAACTAGAAATTTTCATTCATGACGTACCACATGGTAACAGGCTAAATGATAAGTTAAAAATCAAATTTCTTCAAAACTTTCCCCAATGTGGAATGCTTATCTTATTGATATAAAGGGTTAACTGAAAACAAGTACTGTCCCATCGCTACAAAATAACACAAAAAACAACCAATCATTGGTAATATCTAATATATATATCATGACATAAACGTGCTTACATACAAGAGATTGTACTTGCCTTGTCTGTACTACCTTAGCAACTGAAATAAGTTTATCTTAGCTATTAGGAGTGCTTGGAACGTAAGCAAGTGAATGTGAAATTGACGATGACATATTTAATATTGTGCTATATGTGCCAGGTAAATAAATTTTCAACAAAAATATAAGTAAATAAGTTAGTGAAATTATTTAAACATACAACCTCCCCTAGTTATACATTAAAATAAATGAACTTGTATGTACACAGTTAAATTCTGTACATAACCTCACAGACACACCAAGAAAATCATCGTCGTTACACTTCAGATTAATACAATGTACATGTAAATGTAATGCAACTGATGATGGTAGCATGCTGTCGAAACGCATCATGCTAATAAATATCAGTAACAAGTGGCTGAAGCACTAATAATTGTTTCATCAATTTATAACACAATCGCTGACCTCAATCACTTACATCCAACATGGATAAATTGAAGTTCAAATGATTCTCGTCTCATATGAGCATACGGTATGTGATCAAAAGTATGCGGGCACCCACAAAAACATACGTTTTTCATATTAGGTGCATTGTCCTGCCACCTACTGCCAAGTACTCGATATCAGCGACCTCAGTAGTCATTAGACATCGTGAGAGAGCAGAATGTGGCGATCTGCGGAACTCACGGACTTCGAACGTGGTCAGGTGATTGGGTGTCACTTGTGTCATACGTCTGTACGTGACATTAACACACTCCTAAACATCCAGGGGCCACTGTTTCCGAGGTGATAGTGAAGTGGAAACGTGAAGGGACACGTACAACACAAAAGCGTACAGGCCGACCTCATCTGTTGACTGACAGAGACCGCTGACAGTCGAAGAGGCTCAAATGACTCTGAGCACTATGGGATTTAACTGCTGGGGTCATCAGTCCCCTAGAACTTAGAACTACTTAAACCTAACTAACCTAAGGACATCACACACATCCATGCCCGAGGCCGGATTCGAACCCTCGACCGTAGTGGTGGCGCGGTTCCAGACTGAAGCGTCCAGAACCGCTCGGCCACTTCGGCCGGCACAGTCGAAGAGGGTCGTAATGTGTAATAGGCAAACATCTGTCCAGACCTTCAAACAGGAAGTCAAAACTGCATCACGATCCACTGCAAGTACTACGACAGTTAGGCGGGAGGTGAGAAAACTTGGATTTCATGGTCGAGCGGCTGCTCATAAGCCACACATCACGCCGGTAAATGCCAAACGACTCCTCGCTTGGTCTAAGGAGCGTAAACATTGGACGATTGAGCAGTGGAAAAACCTTGTGTGGAGTGGCGAATCACGGTACACAATGTGGCGATCCGATGGCAGGGTGTGGGTACGGCGAATGCCTGGTGAACGTCATCTGCCAGCGTGTGTAGTGCCAACAGTAAAATTCGGAGGCGGCGGTGTTATGGTGTGGTCGTGTTTATCACGGAGGGGGCTTGCACCCCTTGTTGTTTTGCGTGATATTATCGCAGCGCACGCCTACATTGATGTTTTAAGCACGTTCTTGCTTTCCCGACTGTTGAAGAGCAATTCGGGGATGGCGATTGCCTCTTTCAACACGATCGAGCACCTGTTCATAGTGCACGAACCTTGCCGGAGTGGTTACACGATAATTACATCCCTGTAATAGACTGGCCTGCACAGAGTCCTGACCTGAATCCTATAGAACACCTTTGGGATGTTTTCGAACACCGACTTCGTGTCAGACCTCACCGCCAGATATCGATACCTCTTCTCAGTGCAGCACTCCGTGATGAATGGGCTGCCATTCCTCAAGAAACCTTCCAGCACCTGATTGAACGTATGCCTGCGAGAGTGGAAGTTGTCATCGAGGCTAAGGGTGGGCCAACACCATACTGAATTCCAGCATCAACTACGGATGGCGCCACGAACTTGTAAGTCATTTTCAGTCAGGCGTCCAGATACTTTTGAACACATAGTGTATATGGGGGAGGTGCACTACATTGTATGGCCATACGGAGCTCCATGTCATCACTGTGGGTCAGATGGCTCAAATGGCTCTGAGCATTATGGGACTTAGCAGCTGGCTGGTCCTGGCGGAGATTCGAGTCCTCCCTCGGGCATGGGTGTGTGTGTTTGTCCTTAGGATAATTTAGGTTAAGTAGTGTGTAAGCTTAGGGACTGATGACCTTAGCAGTTAAGTCCCATAAGATTTCACACACATTTGAACATTTTTGAACTTAACAGCTGAGGTCATCAGTCCCCTAGAACTTAGAACTATTTAAACCTAACTAACCTAAGGACATCATACACATCCATGCCCGAGGCAGGATTCGAACCTGCGACTGTAGCGGTCGCGCGGTTCCTGACTGAAGCATCTAGAACCACTCGGCCACACCGATCGGCCACTGTGGGTCAGAATAACACTGTTATTACACTGAGCCGCAAAGATGAGACACTGCAAAAGTACGTCCGAAGTGCCCCTGGTCCGGATTTCCTCTTAATGCAACACCCTTCAGTCGAGGTGCTATGGTGAACGATTAGTTACAGGAAAAAATATCAGCTGCATGAACACAGGATCTGTATTGTACAGGACATATCTGCAATGCCTTGGTGAGACGAACTCCTAAATCAGTCAAACCCTCCATCAGGACCGTTCTCAGGCATAAGATCGACAGGTGATAAAAATTCTTTCACCTCCAACTGTTACGTCACAGCTTGTATTGGTATCGATATTCATTATGGACGACTTTGTTTTCGTGAAATAGATTTTTCCGCGTTTTTTGAGCACATTTTCTGTTTAATAAACTTTCTAAATATTTGTCTTGGGCACTATTGTATGCTAAATGTCTTATACAAAGTCGACGTTGTTATACAAAAAGATAGAAGTCGCGCTGAGGAAATACGTGTTCGTATTTTAATTCTGCTTAATTTTTGGATAATGTTGCGCATAACTTTAGTTCCTCTAGAACTGCGTTTTGAATGCCACTATCAAACATAGTTCTCGTACCTAAAATGCCAGTTTTATAATCCAAAATCACGTAGGTAAGAAGTAATGAGTATGTAATTGCACTAAGCCAACTGAAGACCGGCAAAAAAATGAAACATGTCATGGCGTTCGTTGTTCTACTAGTTCTTTACCGTGATATCGGGTGGCGAAGTAAGGTCTGATCGGGAGTCAATACTTCGCGAAGTAAAGTCTGATCGGGAGCCAAGACTTCCTGTAATTTCATCTTGCTCACCTTGTCATTTCTGTACACTCGCCAACCGCTTCTTAACGAGCCTCTTTTCTCGAAGTGCTGCAGCTACTGCCGGAAGTCAAGAGTACCAATCCACCACCCAACTCCCAAAACAAACGCGAAGCTTCTCTATAACAGGGTCTCGTATATAGTATTCTTGGCTACATTAAGTGCTTGCTTTACGATGTTGTTACACTATGGGGAACATCACAAATGCATTGATAAGGACAAAGTCCAAGAACCTTTCTGTGTTCATTAACAGATATCAATTGAATGTATCACTAAAAATAACATTTCCCCAGTTGCCTGACGTCATAGGGTTCTCACAGCCGCTCCTCCTCTATGCAGCACACCATATCTCCAAGACTGGAACCTATGTTACTGAATAAAACTGCCCGACCAGCAGATACTGCGAGCGTTGTACGATGTTTATCGTCGTCCCGGCTTGTAGATACGTTGAGTCCATCCATCTCAGGATACATGCTCATAAATAAAACATACATGCAAACAATAGATCATATAAGTCATTACGAAAATAAACGTTTTACAGTGACGTTCATCATTTGCTGGGTCGAAAAATGTTTGTGCAACACATCACTTTACCAAAATGATATGTTACACTATTGATTCCTCCCCTTAGGAGAATGATGCCGCCACTGCTGTGTTACGCCAATCAAAAACAAATACTGGAAGTTCGAACTTCACTGCAATCATTAATATTATTTCCCTCTTTAATGTACCACTGCAGTTGGAAATACATCTTATTTTCAGTGAATACATCTATTCATGTTTATTACTTGTGGAATGCTCCACGATAGAGTGGAAACCACCAGTCATAGGTATACGGTTCACTCTGATTAAGTTTCTTAACAATTATACAGGGTAATCACTCTTTGGACATGGAATCTCTGATAATAAATATTTATTATCCATAAGGATCATTAAACAGTTTTACAATGTTTTATAGTGAACAACACATTACTAGGACCTAGCGTCCAGTAGCCATTTAATCAAATCGCTCACATTTCATCTAATCAAGTACTCCGCCTTTTCTAGCCATGCTCATAAAACTTTTGAAATTCACTGGACGTGTACTACATACCGTGCAAGCCTGTGAATACAGGTTTTAATAAACGGATGTAAGAAGAATTCCACGATGGAGACTTTTTAATGTGGTGAAGAGGAAAGATAGACGAGATAATCCTGAAGAAGGAGACAGAAAGGAAAAGAAAAACTAGGGATGTTAGAACATAAGAGAGAAAGTAGATTGACCCCTAAGATTGATACCTAATTTTCACACCTCCCCCACTCCCCCCCCCCCCCCCAACCCCACCTCAGTATTCCCTCCCTGGCGTGTTCTTCGCCGAGGTGCAGGAGGACAAAGTTGTTCGGCATATCCTACAAAACGGACTTCGCCAGTTTCACCAATACAGGCCCTGGAAAGAGGTAGTCAGGCCAAGTGGAGGTGGTAGCATCATGACACAGTAATCATCTTTGCTTGTACAAGTTTCACATTCAAATTAAGGCAGTTCTATGGACTAAATTACCCAAATTTTCCATAAAAATTTATATAAACCCAATAACGTTACATACCACCAAAAAATGTTAGAAACAAATTAAACATTCTTCTAGCTCTCAGGAATAGGCTATCCTTTTCCACTATGTCCTATTCACACAGTACATACATACAGACTAGTGTACAACCTCCTGTTAATACCATTTCCAGCACTACTTTCTCCTTTGATATATATACACTCCTGGAAATGGAAAAAAGAACACATTGACACCGGTGTGTCAGACCCACCATACTTGCTCCGGACACTGCGAGAGGGCTGTACAAGCAATGATCACACACACGGCACAGCGGACACACCAGGAACCGCGGTGTTGGCCGTCGAATGGCGCTAGCTGCGCAGCATTTGTGCACCGCCGCCGTCAGTGTCAGCCAGTTTGTCGTGGCATACGGAGCTCCATCGCAGTCTTTAACACTGGTAGCATGCCGCGACAGCGTGGACGTGAACCGTATGTGCAGTTGACGGACTTTGAGCGAGGGCGTATAGTGGGCATGCGGGAGGCCGGGTGGACGTACCGCCGAATTGCTCAACACGTGGGGCGTGAGGTCTCCACAGTACATCGGTGTTGTCGCCAGTGGTCGGCGGAAGGTGCACGTGCCCGTCGACCTGGGACCGGACCGCAGCGACGCACGGATGCACGCCAAGACCGTAGGATCCTACGCAGTGCCGTAGGGGACCGCACAGCCACTTCCCAGCAAATTAGGGACACTGTTGCTCCTGGGGTATCGGTGAGGACCATTCGCAACCGTCTCCATGAAGCTGGGCTACGGTCCCGCACGCCGTTAGGCCGTCTTCCGCTCACGCCCCAACATCGTGCAGCCCGCCTCCAGTGGTGTCGCGACAGGCGTGAATGGAGGGACGAATGGAGACGTGTCGTCTTCAGCGATGAGAGTCGCTTCTGCCTTGGTGCCAATGATGGTCGTATGCGTGTTTGGCGCCGTGCAGGTGAGCGCCACAATCAGGACTGCATACGACCGAGGCACACAGGGCCAACACCCGGCATCATGGTGTGGGGAGCGATCTCCTACACTGGCCGTACACCACTGGTGATCGTCGAGGGGATACTGAATAGTGCACGGTACATCCAAACCGTCATCGAACCCATCGTTCTACCATTCCTAGACCGGCAAGGGAACTTGCTGTTCCAACAGGGCAATGCACGTCCGCATGTATCCCGTGCCACCCAACGTGCTCTAGAAGGTGTAAGTCAACTACCCTGGCCAGCAAGATTGCCGGATCTGTCCCCCATTGAGCATGTTTGGGACTGGATGAAGCGTCGTCTCACGCGGTCTGCATGTCCAGCACGAACGCTGGTCCAACTGAGGCGCCAGGTGGAAATGGCATGGCAAGCCGTTCCACAGGACTACATCCAGCATCTCTACGATCGTCTCCATGGGAGAATAGCAGCCTGCATTGCTGCGAAAGGTGGATATACACTGTACTAGTGCCGACATTGTGCATGCTCTGTTGCCTGTGTCTATGTGCCTGTGGTTCTGTCAGTGTGATCATGTGATGTATCTGACCCCAGGAATGTGTCAATAAAGTTTCCCCTTCCTGGGACAATGAATTCACGGTGTTCTTATTTCAATTTCCAGGAGTATATATATATATATATATATATATATATATATATATATATATATATATATATATGAGGGTCATGCAATGGTATTAATGGCCATGACCTTGAATGTGATTTTCAAGGTTATTTGGTGGGTAAAGTGATTTTTTTTAAAATGAGAACCCTAATATTTGATTCAAGACTTCAGAAGAGAGGCAAATTTTATTCTGAGTTAATCCCTACTAGAACTAAAAACATATTTGCTTATTTCACCTTGACTTAATCTTGCCACGACCTTGAATAATATATCATTATGTACGTAAAATTTGCAGAACTTTTGAAATCTTAAATCAAATATTAGGTTTCTCATTTTAAAAAACCTCTTTAACCTTCAAAATCACATTCAAGATCACGGCCTTTAGTAGCAATGCTTGAACCTCTTTGTCACCTACAACTTTAGTCTAAAACATTGTGCTGTATCTCATCTCCATCCTGGTTTATTCCCCGTTATGAATTAAAATGGTCCATCAAGGTAGCCTGCTCCTATTGCAGCCCATATTCATACTCAGTTTTAATCAGTCTTCTGTGCCACATTAGTCTTACTCTTCTGCACATACCTACTACTGTAACTCTGAACGTCCTCTTATTGTATGTAACAATAAATGGCCATCAGCTAAATAGTGCAACAATCATATCTGTATGTTAATCAATCATGTTTATGTTTCACATGTAAGGGTATATCCTCCCTGATTTCCCTCCCTCAAAAGTGACTGAGGTAACATCCAGCTCCCCTCAGAAAAACAAATAAATCATCTAGGTTCTGCAGACTGTTTGTTGGCTTAAGTTTGTTAATTTCAATTGTTTGTCACATGCTAACTTAACATTACGCTAGTTGTGAGGGATGTTCTTTATGAAATATATCTTTTGATTATATCTATATTATAGAGAACTTTTTCTTTTCCACTCGATGAATTCACCAATAAAACAGCCTTCGGATGTGGAATCCATACAATTCTGTATCGATCTTCACAACGATGGAAAAACTTGCTCTTTTTTTTCTTTTAATGTGATACTTCCTCTAGCACCGTGTCATTCAGTTTAAAATTAGGTCTGAGTAAAATGTACTTCCATTTCTGTAACCAATAATGATATAAGTGCAGTTAACGTGAGGTGCCCTATACGCTGTGACAAATTCCTTCTCTGCAATCAAATACCAATAAATATTAAACTCCAGAATGGTAATTATGTGAATTAATATGCATCACACAATGACCCAAATTCATCCAACACTGTTCTTTTTCTCCAACAATAAACAAGTGCTTCAGGTAAGTAAACAAAATCATAAAATCTTAACCAACATCGTAAACTAAAAATTCTGCCAGTTCAGATATTAGTTTTCGAGAGGTATGCCGCATTTCACTTGCACTGCAGTGTCCCCCGCATAAATAAACAAACGACCTCCGGGATTTGGGAAACGAACACGTCTTAAATTCAGGCTTATGATTCTTTGTAGTTTTGTACATCTACACATCATTTCTGCGCATGTATATGATTAAGAATTGCAGCTCTCTGTGACAGATAGAACCAGAAAGCATTAGTGTTGTTCATAGTTTAATGTTGTTATCAGGACTGATAGGATGTATAAGAGGCGTGAACAACGTCACATGTTGAGTGATCACTGTGAAGGACACAGAGACGCCACGTTCTCCTGTGAGACAATACGGGAGACAGTTTGTAAATGCTTCATTGGGGGCCCCTATTTGGTCGAGTGGTCGAATGATGCAAAGATTTCCAGATTACGTGGTTCTTTTTTTTGTAACCATGTATATTTATTTAAATATATTAACAACGATACATTTAAAAAAAGAAGACATTTTATTCTATTAACCTATTATATTCTTAGTGTTGGTTAATATTACTGTCATTTTATAGGTTTTCGTTTTTATATTTTTTCCTTTTTCGTTTTTCTCTTATTGTTGTTCCTTGAAACCTTTTACATGGCCATTTGTCATCTTTTTTTTGGGTAGAATTGCAGGACAGGCATAACAATTTATATGTAGCATCAACACATTGATTTTGAGTTCATGTTTCTGTCTGTCATGCACTTGTGATGCCACAGTCACATTGTGCATTCTGGTTTGATTTCTTCCTCTAGTTTACACTGTTAGGTGGGACAGTATGAGGGAAACATCACCATGATAGATGGAGCAGAAGTGGAAGAAACTTTTTTATATATGCATGAATTGATGAAGAGAGAAAATTTTGTCATATTATATAAGAGAAGCAGCAAGGAGAGAGCGAGTAAACAATATAATTTTATAGGGCACATAGTAAATGAAATCGTTTAAAAAAAATTATAAGTAGTTGGCAGTTTCCACTGAGTAATCCTTGTCTCCTAGACAATATAGTACAAATAATGAAAAAAATAATTTTTAAAACTGGTAGTACTACTGGGCATACTTTTGACACTGTTTTGGCTGCGACGATGACAGATGTTTGGTGAGAAGCACTTTGTACCACTGATTTCACTAGTGGTTCACATGGGACTTAACATCCGAGGTCATCAGTTCCCTAGAACTTAGAACTACTTAAACCTAACTAACCTAAGGACATCACACACATCCATGCCCAAGGCAGGATTCGAACCTGTGATCGTAGCGGTCGCGCTGTTCCAGACTGTAGCGCCTAGAACCGCTCGGCCACTCCAGCCGGCTCCAGATCTCGTGGACATTGGGATGTGACAATGGCCCAATAACGGACTGTATCGAAGCGTGAGAGCAGGCATGCTTGTCCTCAAGGTTCAGGTCGGTTGACAGTGTCCGACTACCACAAGGGTGGATCCTCGCATTGTGCACCAAGCACTTCGTAACCCCTTCACACCTTCGCCTGCCATCCGAGAATAGGTAATTCTGCCCCTACAACATTCTGTGTCATGCACACCATTAGTTGGAGCCTAGCAGAAGCCGAAGTACGGAATGTGCCGTTGACCCCACATCACAAACGGCAGCACCTGAAATAATTCCATGACTGAGAGGTATTATCTGCTGATGAACGGCGTCACATTGTGTTCAGGGATCAATCACTGTTCTGCACTACCCAAAATGATCATCGTTGGCGAGTATGGCAACGACCAAGAGAGAGATCCTATTCTTTCAATGTTTAAAAAGATATAGTGGTGATACAACTGGCGTCATGGTGTGGGAAGCCAAATGGTATGACTTCAGGTCACAACTGTAGTGATTCAGCACAATGATACGTCATACACATCCTGTGTCTTTAGTGTTACGTCTCATTTGGCAGTATCTTGGTGCCAGATTTCAACAACGCTTGACACATGTCACCATGAACTGCCTATTTGATCCTCAACTACTCCCGTTGCCAAGAAGATCCCCAGATATGTCTCTGATAGATCATGTGGGGGACCTTCTGGAACGACAACTCGTCCCCCAGCCAATTCCATAATATCAAAGACCTTCACAACCGTTATGGACCCACTTCCCTCAGAAGGGGGGAAGGGGCGAGGTGCAGCATCATATTGATAAGAGGGTTCATACTTTCAAGCTCTTTGCAGATTGCACTCGACACTGTAATCACTTAAGTATCAGCAAATATACTCTCAACCCTGAAACTACATTTCCTTTCCTCCTTCCTTTCTAGGTGTTTCACTTTTTTGTCAGTCTGTTCAAATGTTCAAATGCGTGTGAATTCCCAAGGGACCAAACTGCTGAGGTCGTCGGTCCCTAGACTTGTTGTTGTTGTTGTTGTGGTCTTCAGTCCTGAGACTGGGTTTGATGCAGCTCTCCATGCTACTCTATCCTGTGCAAGCTTCTTCATCTCCTAGTACCTACTGCAACCTACATCCTTCTGAATCTGCTTAGTGTATTCATCTCTTGGTCTCCCTCTACGATTTTTACCCTCCACGCTTCCCTCCAATACTAAATTGGTGATCCCTTGATGCCTCAGAACATGTCCTACAAACCGATCCCTTCTTCTAGTCAAGTTGTGCCACAAACTTCTTTTCTCCACAAACCTATTCAATAGCTCCTCATTAATTATATGATCTACCCATCTAATCTTCAGCATTCTTCTGTAGCACCACATTTCGAAAGCTTCTATTCACTTCTTGTCCAAACTAGTTATCGTCCATGTTTCACTTCCATACATGGCTACACTCCATAGAAATACTATCAGAAACGACTTCCTGACACTTAAATCTATACTCGATGTTAACAAATTTCTCTTCTTCAGAAATGCTTTCCTTGCC
Organism: Schistocerca americana; assembly: GCF_021461395.2. Classification (NCBI taxonomy): domain Eukaryota; kingdom Metazoa; phylum Arthropoda; class Insecta; order Orthoptera; family Acrididae; genus Schistocerca; species Schistocerca americana. The sequence continues at coordinate 234,820,943 of NC_060125.1, read as the reverse complement.
ATTGCCAGTCTACATTTTATATCCTCTCTACTTCGACCATCATCAGTTATTTTGTTCCCCAAATAGCAAAACTCCTTTACTACTTTAAGTGTCTCATTTCCTAATCTAATTCCCTCAGCATCACCCGACTTAATTCGACTACATTCAATTATCCTCGTTTTGCTTTTGTTGATGTTCATCTTATATCTTCCTTCCAAGACACTATCCATTCCGTTCAACTGCTCTCCCAAGTCCTTTGCTGTCTCTGACAGAATTACAATGTCATCGGCGAACATCAAAGTTTTTATTTCTTCTCCATGGATTTAAATACCTACTCCGAATTTTCCTTTTGTTTCCTTCACTGCTTCCTCAATATACAGATTGAATAACATCGGGGAGAGGCTAAAACCCTGTCCCACTCCTTTCCCAACCACTGCTTCCCTTTAATGTCCCTCGACTCTTATAACTGCCATCTGGTTTCTGTACAAATTGTAAATAGCCTTTCGCTCCCTGTAATTTACCCCTGCCACCTTCAGAATTTGAAAGAGAGTATTCCAGTCAACATTGTCAAAAGCTTTCTCTAAGTCTACAAATGCTAGAAACGTAGGTTTTCCTTTTCTTAATCTTTCTTCTAAGATAAGTCGTGTTCCAATATTTCTGCAGAATCCAAACTGATCTTCCCCGAGGTCGGCTTCTATCAGTTTCTCCATTCGTCTGTAAATAATTCGCGTTAGTATTTTGCAGCCGTGACTTATTAAACTGATAGTTCGGTAATTTTCACATCTGTCAACATCTGCTTTCTTTGGGAGTGGAATTATTATATTCTTCTTGAAGTCTGAGGGTATTTCGCCTGTCTCGTACATCTTGCTCACCAGATGGTAGAGTTTTGTCGTGACTGGCTCTCCCAAGGCCGTCAGTAGTTCTAATGGAATGTTGTCTACTCCCGGGGCCTTGTTTCGACTCAGGTATTTCAGTGCTCTGTCAAACTCTTCACGCAGTGTCATATCTCCCATTTCATCTTCATCTACATCCTCTTCCCTAGACTTACATACTACTGAAACTAACTTATGCTAAGAACAACACACACACACCCATGCCCGAGGGAGTACTCGAACCTCCGGTATGAGAGGCCGCGCAATCCGTGACATGGCGCCTAAAACCGCGCGGCCACTCCACGCGGCTTGTCGGTTTCTATTACACTGGAACTGAAACTTCTTGGCAGATTCAAATCTGGGATAGTTGTCTATCGCGTGCAAGAGCTGCGCTGGCTGAACTGTCCAAGCACGACTCACGACCTGCCCTCAGAGCTTACTTCCGACAATAACTCTTTTCCTAACTACTAAACTACCTCGTCTTATCTTCTAATTATTAAAATTTTTCGTAAACAAAAAATTATTGATATAGCAGCTGACGACTAGAGGCACTGGAAACGTGGGTATGGAGGAAACTGAAAGGGGCGTGTCGGATGTTGGGGTGATGAACGATGTGTTGAGAAGAGCTGTGAGAGCAGAAAGCTTTTAGATGTCATACAGAAAAGGAAGGTCACATCTTGAGAAGGCAGTGTTAACTCGAGCAAGGAACTGAAGAGATGATAAAGGGAAAGACTGGGAGAGGAAGAAGAAGATAACAACTAACAGTCAGTGTCAAGTAGGAAGGCGATAACTACGTGGAACTTACAGCCGCCCTCCGTCGATTTGCTGTCGTCGACCTCTCTTACCTAAGATATTAATGTTGTTATCTGCTGTATATACCCAACTTTGGGTCTAGTGAAGCAGGGGATACAACCTGTCGGCTTTGACCAATGACGTCAGAATTGGCCAGAGAGCATTTATTACACAAAAGAAGGAGCTGACAAGAATGTTCAGAAACAAAGGAATACGAGAGACGAAAAATATAGTTGACATATATGGAGGCCAGTATTATTTTCATATCGCGTGTTTGTATTGTATTATTTCTCTGGAAAATGAAAGGGAAAAAATGGATGGAAAATATTGGTAGCATAGAATACATCACGTCACATATGAGTTGTATCGCGAACCTCATTCGAACTGTATTGCTTAAGTGCAGTACTGGATACAAGTTCGGCGTACGTCGATTTCTTCGTTAACACTAGCGTTAGTGTCCTATTGTTCAGTTGAACTATGAGTCCCCTGCTTCACTAATCCCTAAATGAAGCACGGGATACGAATTTTACATGTGTTGTTTATTTCGCCTCCGCTACCACTAACAGTCTGTTCTTACGTAGATATTAGTACTACCGATGGCAGAACGAGCTACGTGCATGATATTTGCATCCCATACTTTCGCTGACCTCTATATTCGTACACTGCTAACGAAAACGTGGAAATGGACATACGTTACATTTGCAACCTGTACCTCAGTTGAACTAAGCGATGAGGCAATAAGACGACACATATACAATTTGTATCCCGTACTTCCCTACGGGGCACAGTTTCTTTTTTCGCCTTCGATGCTAACAGTATCCCATTCTGTACCTGAGCTATATAGCTATACACAACATTTGTTTCCTGCTCTCCAGTTGACATATATTGGTAAATCTCAACAATATTACATATGTCGTTTTTTTCGAATACGTAGTGTCAGTGTAAAGGTCAACTGAAGGACGGGATACATATTTCAGTTGTGTCGGCCGTTTCGCCTTCAATATTGCTGGTACAGATTCAAATAATCGTACTGATACTAGTGCTGGGAAACGAAAGAAGAACGACAGCTGCGAAAGTTTTATTACATACGGACTACACGAAAACATACGTATTGGTGCAATACAACAATGAAATACGTCAAAATAGTCAGATGCAGTAAAAGAAGAAAAGAACCGAAGCTCGCCTAGAAAGACATCAACAAAAATCACATACCAACATACACAACAAACACAACATTATGAAAACACACACACACATTCACCCCCCACCCCCCATCCTAATGTGAAATTAGCTAACATACTTCGGACGGTTCATTTGACCAACATGTTTTACAAAACATGTAAGCGGGCAATATGTCTGGGGAATAATATGTCTCCATGAATATTCGTCTAGTTAACTTTGAAGTGTGAAAATCTGGCGTTTCTCCTTCCCTACAAGAGATTTCACAGCTGGCCAATAATCCCCTATACTATTTGTGCAAGCCCCTGTGCCTGTGGATAATGATCTGAACTCAATATTGTGGTTTACTACGAGATGATGATAACCCCTTTCCCCTAAATCCTTATATGATGAAAACCCGTATGAAATTACAGTGGAACCCTCTACAACGTGATCTTCAATTAAGCTGACCAAAACTTCCTTCCTTCGATTGCGTACTTCTTTGAACACTACATCGTCACACTCCTGACCTGAAACTTTTGCCCCCCAAACCCATAATCCCACCGGGGATTCCCCCCCCCCCACACTGTTGTACTTCCTTTTGCCAAAATGTGATTCGTCAATTTCGATCCCCCCCCCCCCCCCCCAACGGTCCACTATATTTCATGTACTCCCCACACACTTCCCTACAAAAAGGATACCAATCCACTACTGTACGCTTACTCACACGACATTCATGCACACACAGCCAGACAGCATATCTCAAACACCAAAAGTAAGTGATTTTCATAATGTACCTGAAAGTGAGCTTAGAGTTTTCGAACGACGTCCCTTTTCTAACGGATCGCCACAACCTATCTCTTCTGCAGCGCCATACGAATAAGTCGTGAGTACGGCGGCGAGATACACTTGTGAGGCGCATATCTTCGCCGCACTCACGACATCGAACATACTCAGCAATGAGACCACACATTTGCAAAAAACAAAAAAAAAAGGAACAGATAAATCCATACCTACAAACGAAAATGACATACCAAAAATTGTTGTAAAATAATAAACTAATAGTCCAGATTACCTCAATATCATTAAGTATGTTGTTAAGTACCGAATGAATTAGAAACAACCAATTAATTTAATAAATGTACACGAAGAATATTTTCAGCAATATGTAGCGACCTCTTTTAAAATCACATTCAATTGTTTTAATGTACAATGATAGCGCTTATCGGGAACACAGAACTATTTTATTATCTATGACTCGAAGCATAGAGTAAATATCTCTGGAGTGAGCATTGCGTTCTGCGCATGTTGTCAACATTAAACCATGATTGTCACGTGTTTTCGGGACTTCGCTGTGCGTGTGTGCTTTCCTCAGCGTTTGAAGTTTATATTATTGCGCGGTTCCGGGGCTAGCAGTGTATTTAACACTAAATTCTTCTAGAATCTTCATATATAAATGTTGCTCTAAGCCCCCCCTATTCTAACTCCGACTTTTGCTGTTGCACATCGATTAACAAAGAAACGCGAACTGACTGTAATCGACCCTGCAAGTGGAGTAGAAAAGAGTTTGGCACCTGCAATAATTTAATTTGATAAATAAGTTAAATAAAGGAAAGTTTCATTAACATAGTGAGAAATGAAAGGGTTGCTCTACCGATTAACAGAATGACAGTTCTGTCCAAAATAACAATATGATTTATTATGACTAAACTCAAAATAATAAACAAAACACATGAAACATTTACAATACATCAAATTGGCTCAAATTGGATACTCAAATAAATGCTGTGAAGGTGAAGTTGTCCCTAAACTAGATTGTGACATTTATGACGAAGTGGTATGTGGAGCCAGTTCCTTGCAACTCAGATCTTAAGAGAAACACACAGCCAACCCAACATTAATTGCTGCTACAGTAGTGAGAACTCAGACAATGAACACCCAAGACAGAACAAAGTTAGAAAAAGACGAACAGGTGCGCTCTGCTGAGGTCTGATTATCGCCTAGGAAAATCCCTAATCTCCCGGTGCTGCGGACATACATTACCAAGCTGTCTTCTTAACTGCAAGAACACGATCTGGCGTACCGGAGGGATGGCTGGTTGCTTCGACGTCCCGTTGTGGTGATGATAATGTCGCAAGTATAGCCCGAAACAAATTATCCTGGTCTGGTTGTTCCAGACTAAAGACTTCCTAGCAATACAAATGCGCCTCTGAGGGAGACGAAGAAGGCTCACCACACAATCACTGACGGTACAGTGATTGATTTTAACAAGCGAAGTCACACAGTAACTCCAATACAGTCAACTTCAGCCAAAACTGCTCAAGACAGACAACATAGGCCGCTTGTACGCAGAACGCTGAATTGCCAACTGTACTCGGAAAGTTACGTTGAAGTCGGAACTTCAGCAACTTCGTCAAACAGTTACAATTAAATAAAAGTGTATTAGACAGCCAACGGAAGGCAGGCTGTTCAGAGCAGCGAGAGCTCAGTCTTGTAACCTACTCCGACTGAAAGGCGAGAGCCATCCCTCTCCAGAGCACCCGTACAAGCCGAACACAGAACATTCCCGCCCCCACGACAGTGACCGTGGTTAAATGTTCCAATCAGCAACTCGAAAACCGGCGTAAATTCCACTCTGTTGCCGACGCAGTACTATTCCACCAATGGAGATACTTGGCGCCAATTTCTGCGCCGATTTTGCTACGTCATGGAGCCATTCCCTGAGCAAGCCAATCACAGTTATGATTTTGCAGAAAACGCGGAATTTGCCCGCCAAGACTGCCTGGGAATACAAGTCTTTCCCACGCCTCGCTGGTAGCCCTCCAGAAACGGTTTTCACTAAGTTTCTGTGAAGTAATGGAATCTCTAGCCCAGCCGCTCCGTCACGCACCTGTGAGCGTGTCGCCGCCGCTCTTATGACAATGTCGGCGTCTGGAAAGCATCCACTCGACCCCCTCACACCCGTCGGCTTAAGCCTCTCAAGATCAGCTGAGCCCACCTGTCACCGGACCACCTGGGTGACGAGAGACGCTGCGTGGGAAGTCCACGTGTGAAGGAACAGCAACTTTTCACTGCATGCAATTAGAGAGGAAGATCAAATTACTCAGAAAAATATGAGAGGAGGCTCATGCCACCTCTCATTATCAAGAGTTTTTGTTGTGTTTTCACAATTTGTTGATAGTGTAATAGCGATGGTGAATTACTGTTGTTGCTACAGACTGAAAGAAAAATATGCGAAAGGAGGGATAGTAACTTTTCATGGATACTATGTTTAAAAATTTCGAGACACATTATAATTAAGGCTTGATTCTGTAGACCTATTTTTTCTACGATTTTATGACTATATAATAGATATTATGGCTCGAACAAAAGCTTACAAACAATCGCCTCCTCTCGTAAATTTGCTAGTGGAACAGGAAAGGGAATGGTTAGTTGTTTCAGCAAATACTATCCTCCATGCGTTTGTCAGTGACTTGTCGATTATGTATATAGATTTGAAAGACGGGAGACAGATAAATTCAATAGAGTGGGAGCCTGTAATTGTCTTCATATAATATGTGTGTCCAAACCTTTTGTTTACCACAAAGTTACAGTAGGAGACCATGTTAAGTGTGTCTAGGACATGGAGAATTATTATGTGTGATTTATATTTTAGTTTCCTGAAGGATGAACAATGAGTAAAGACGTGGCTCCAGAAAATAAGGAGTAATTTTTTCCGCACAAAATATTCCGAAGTATGTTCAAAACACTTTGAAGAGGAATGTTTAGAAAGAGAAAAATTTGGACATGTGTGGCTGAAGATTGATGCTATACCAACTATTTTTAATTTTCCACAGCACCTACTACCAATTTCTGCATTCAGCTGAAATATATTTTCTGCACAAACCAAATAAAAAACACAATATTGTAGCTAATCAAATTACACATTCATCTTCTTTGCTGTATTTTGCCTTCAATTTATTTTCTTCGCCATTTGATTAAGAAGCGTAAAATATTAGTAAACATGTCCCAAAACTCTTTCATTTGTGTCACTTTCCACTTCCCTTAATGGTGTTATATGGGTTGACTATTACATGACCAACTGTATTTGCTTTACAGTACATTTATTCTCCGATCGCCTTTTTTCCCCCTTCTTACTCAGTCTACTATTTATTTAATAAACTGGGAGCAAGTACGTAAAATGTGTTAAATAAACACTTCAAAGTGTCACCAGTAAGAAAAATTGCGCTTTAGGTCGTAAAAACGAGAAAATAAATACGCAGAAATAGCAGAAAAAAGGACGAATTAGCAGGGATATAATCACTAATGTGAGGCAAATTCGGTGTTTTTCGGACACTTGCAAAAGTACTAGCGTACTGTCAAGTCGTTTTGCAAGACTATCACTGTAAAAATGTACATCAGACTCTGTAATACTATAAAGTGCCGTATCATACCGAAAACTACAAAAAATCGAGTGCATCTGAACTGTGACACCTCTCGCAAAGAAGCAGAGTGCAATATCACTTGCTCTTAAAATTTACGTAGCTGGTTTATTCCCGGTATGAAATGGAGACTGTTAAAATGTCTGCGCAACATATATAAAAAATCCACGACACGTACGAAAATAATCCGTCTGTACTAGGGATGTAGTGACATTCGAAATACATAGGGCGCTATACGGACAAACACACGACGTCCCGAGAACACGTGACCAGGCCGGCAATGTATGTTGACAACACAAAATCTGTTCTGGGCATGTGAATGCTCACTCCAGAGATATTTACTCTACGGCTCGAAGTGAAGACATTACTACCTATGAGTAATAATATGACGTCATTGGTCAAAGCCAACGGGTTGTATCCCCTGCTACACTAGACCCCCAACTTTTCGTTATATCTACACATCAGATGGAGCAGCCACAAATATCCTCACTGTTTCGGTGACTAAATTTCGGGTTTTCATAATAATAATTAATGTAGACTTATTGCACAGTCGATCACCCTTCATTTGTTGTTGTGTTACCGAAGACGAGATAGTTAATAACGTCTTTGGATTTTAGTTATTATTTCAAGTTACTATTTCCGACGTTACTGCTTATCGGCAATGTTCCTGACTTTGTATAATTTCTGCCCGATTGGAAATGAAATGTTAAGTAGCTTTTAAGTCACAATTTTCGCTTCGTATATTTCATAATCGAACCTTCCGTTATACAGAGATACAGTTTGCAGCTTGCCTATGATTATCGTTGACACGCTATTGTGGAAATCATTTTAGTTTTTGATTAATAATGTTTCATAATAGTTATATGATCATAAATGTTTGCGTTTTGTATACAGAGAAAAGAAGGACTGATCCTACAATCACTCTCTGCAATTACGGCAACTAAAATGTCCGTGATTTTTATAGTTCGTCACTCAAAGATGTTATAACAAGGACTGTGATCCTTTACTACAATACAGTCATTCAAACTTCGTACGCTTTTACTATCACAAAGCTAAGTGTACAATTCCGTTCTTATATTCGGTATAACATCCTTTCGTATAGTCCACAGATCTTGTTATCGCTTATTCGGCATCTAAAAGAGTTTAATACTGAGCGCTACTTTCTCTCATGCATACAGTTCCTCTGATATTCTCAGTCCGTGACCTTACAGCAAAGATCTACATAGACCTCACTATAAGTTTCAATTTAAGTATGCCCCGTATGAATAAACTGTAGTAACTTTTCTTGCAGTTTAATAGAAGTGCCCTGATCCCTTCCGTAGCATATCACACGGAAATGCTAGCTATACCGCACGCCGCAGCTGCGTAGATTTAATCAGAGCGCAGAAAACCAGACAAGAGAACTAACAATACCCGCGCATGGTTCATATAGAAGAATTTAGAAACAAAAGTAGCCGCGTGGAACCCTCTTTGATTTCACTGAGGCGCTACTTTGATGAGGGCGTCATTCTGATGAGAGATTATATATCGATAATTTTAATTAAACCTTTATCAGTGCTATTAATTATTTCCGGTATTATCGATCACCTCTCCCCTATATGAGAATAAACCTGATAACATTCTTCTCAATTAAAAGCGCTGTTATAAACTGACGAGGAAACCGAGGTGACCAAGTGTCATGTATCGACCTGTCGCAAGGCAGAACAACTATTGGCCGGCCGGAGTGGCCGAGCGGTTCTAGGCGCTACAGTATGGAACCGCGCGACCGCTACGGTCGCAGGTTCGAATCCTGCCTCAGGCATGAATGTGTGTGATGTCCTTAGGTTAGTTGGGTTTAAGTAGTTCTAAGTTCAAGGGGACTGATGACCGTAGAAGTTAAGTCCCAAAGTGCTCAGAACCATCTGAACCATTTGAACAACTATTGATTTTGAGATACACCTGCTTTTGACGGATTCAATGTGTCATTCCTGAATTGCGTTATGGCAAGAGCGTTTCTTTGCTGTAGGCGACTTTCTTTCCTCATGTAACTGGTAAAGGAGAGAGTTAACTGCTTTTAACAAAATGTGATCAGTTTTCTCTACAATGTCAAAAATAGAACGACTTGAAAAGTGTTGCTTTAGTTGGTTCATACTATATATCCTGTTATTCTATGATGAACTCAATAAAGACAATTTTGTTTCGATTATGCTTATGATTTTGCAATGTACTAGATGGTACAAAGGTTAAGGCATTAGCACCTATTCTGGACAGAAGAGGTTCAAATCCTCGTCGCACTACGTTGTTTATGCACGATTTCCATGAATCATGTAAGGCGCACGTCGGCATAAATGTAATGCCCTCGACGTCGACTACGATCAATGTCGACTAGCTTCGAGAGAGGCAGAGTTAGAATCCACGTCCGAAAAAACACATACGCTACTGGCCATTAAAATTGCTACACTAAGAAGAAATGCAGATGATAAATGGATATTCATTGGACAAATATATTATACTAGAACTGACATGTGATTACATTTTCACATAATATGGATGCTTAGATCCTGAAAAATCAGTACCCAGAACAACCACCTCTGGCCGTAATAACGGCCTTGATATGCCTGGGCATTAACTCAAACAGAGCTTGGATGACGTGAACAGGTACAGGTGCCCATGCAGCTTCAACACGATACTACAGTTCTTCAAGAGTAGAGACAGGCGTATTGTGACGAGCCAGTTGCTCGGCCACCATTGATCAGACGCTTTCAGTTGGTGAGAGATCTGGAGAATGTGCTGGCCAGGGCAGCAGTCGAACATTTTCGGTATCCACAAAGGCCCGTACAGGACCTGCAACACGCGGTAGTGCATTATCCTGCTGAAATGTAGGGTTCCGCAGGGATCGAATGAAGGGTAGAGTCACGGGTCGTAACACATCTGAAAAGTAACGTCCACTGTCCAAAGTGCCGTCAATGCGAACAAGAGGTGACTGAGACGTGCAACGAATGGCACCCCATACCATCACGCCGGGTTATACGCCAGTATGGTGATGACGAATACACGCTTCCAATGTGCGTTCAGCGCGATGTCGCCAACCACGGATGCGACCATCATGATGCTGTAAACAGAACCTGCATTCATCAGAAAAAATGACGTTTTGCCATCCGTGCACCCAGGTTCATCGTTCACTACACGATCGCAGGCGCTCCTGTCTATGATGTAGCGTAAAGGGTAACCACAGCTATGGTCTCCGAGCTGATAGTCCACGCTGGTGCAAACATCGTCGAACTGTTCGTGCAGATGGTTGTTGTCTTGCAAACGTCCCAATCTGTTCACTCAGGGATCGAGACGTGGCTGCACGATCCGTTACAGCCACAGTTGCAGCATTAGAAAATTGTAGCGAAATGCAGGAAGATCTGCAGCGGATAGGCACTTGGTGCAGGGAGTGGCAACTGACCCGTAACATAGACAAATGTAATGTACTAGGAATACATAGAATGATGGATCCTTTGTTGTATGGTTATATGATAGCGGAACAAACACTGGTAGCATTTACTTCTGTAAAATATCTGGGAGTATGCGTGCGGAACGATTTGAAGTGGAATGATCATATAAAATTAATTGTTGGTAAGGCGGGTACCAGGTTGAGATTCATTGGGATCGTCCTCAGAAAATGTAGTCCATCAACAAAGGAGGTGGCTTACAAAACACTCGTTCGACCTATACTTGAGTATTGCTCATCAGTGTGGGATCCGTACCAGATCGGGTTTACGGAGGAGATAGAGAAGATCCAAAGAAGAGCGGCGCGTTTCGTCACAGGGTTATTTGGTAACCGTGATAGCGTTACGGAGATGTTTAGCAAACTCAAGTGGCAGACTCTGCAAGAGAGGCGCTCTGCATCGCGGCGTAGCTTGCTGTCCAGATTTCGAGAGGGTGCGTTTCTGGATGAGGTTTCGAATTTATTTCTTCCCCCTACTTATACCTCCCGAGGAGACCACGAATGTAAAATTAGAGAGATTCGAGCGCGCACGGAGGCTTTCAGACAATCGTTCTTCCCGCGAACCATACGCGACTGGAACAGAAAAGGGAGGTAATGACAGTGGCACGTAAAGTGTCCTCCGCCACACACCGTTGGGTGGCTTGCGGAGTATAAATGTAGATGTAGATGTAGATGCGGATAAGATGCCTGTCATCTCGATTGCTAGTGATATGAGGCCGTTGGGATCCAGCACAGCGTTGCGTTTTACCCTCCTGAACCCACCGATTCCATATTCTGCTAACAGTCATTGGATCTCGACCAACGCGAGCAGCAGTGTCGCGATACGATAAACCGCAATCGCGATAGGCTACAATCCGACCTTTATCAAAGTCGTAAACGTGACGGTACGCATTTCTCCTCCTTACACGAGGCATCACAACAACGTTTCACCGGGCAACGCCGGTCAACTGCTGTTTGTGTGTGAGAAATCGGTTGGAAACTTTCCTCATGTCAGCACGTTGTAGGTGTCGCCACCGGCGCCAACCTTGTGTGAATGCTCTGAAAAGCTAATCATTTGCATATCACAGCACATTCTTCCTGTCGGTTAAATTTCGCGTCTGTAGCACGTCATCTCCGTGGTGTAGCAATTTTAATGGCCAGTAGTATATATAGTAGTTAGCGCCATTATAGGAACGTGAATGAGTTCTGAGTGTAAATCAGAAATAAATACAAGTCTGTAATCATGAGGCCTCCTTCATAATCATGGAACAGGAATCCATCCTTAAAAAGTACGCGGCAGCCACGCGGGAGATCGGAAAGGTTTGGATGACCTTGTCACGATGATGATAGACACCGCACCCAACGGGTCACCTAACTTTCGTTCCCTTTCATGTCTCTGTAGACATACTGTATGCGCCTATCAATACCTCCGATGCCCCAGTTTTCCGCCAGTAAAAATTCAGTGCCAGCTCTCGGCTTGGAACGCTTTTCTGTTACGCACACAATTTTGAAGGCTATGTACAGCGCCGCCATCTACCGGAACTTCATGAAACTATAGTGGACGAGGAAAAGAAATAGTGTTGTACTAATTATTGAACGACCCCCCCCCCCCCCCATCCCGCCTCCCCCCCCCCCCCCCCAGTATTAATAATGGTGACATTAGCGTGTCAGTGATGGAGATATAGGAGAATATATTTAAGGAGAAATCAATAATCATTGAAATTTATTCTAACTAATATGTTAAAATTCGTTGTTGCTGATAAACAGGGAAAAGTATTCGACTATTGTGCTAGTCCATATATTTATACACTGGAATTAATCAGCTTGAGACCCGCTCATATAGCGTAACACGCAGCGCAGGATGGTATGACCGAGCCGAATCGAATTCTCACAGTGGATTGACGACCGTGGCTGGTACATCGGCCAGACTGAGTGTGATTTTTAGGCGGTTTCCCACGTTCGTTTAGGCAAATTCTGGGCTGGTCCACAACTTCAGCCTCGAAGAATACAATGCATTACGCAATATTAATTGTTGACCGTAAATTTACCATAAAGAAGGGTCGGACCAATACTCTTCTTATATTTCCTTTTAACAATTTTACATGGGTAATTGCATTTATCTTTTAATGTATCACATTTGGTTTCTATGATAGTCATCAATTTTAATAAGTCTGCTACACGCATTTTATTTAATGTGCTTTTATCAGATTATGATTTTGCGTAAATGATGACTACATATAAGCAAGCCCACAGTAGCGACATCTAGGGAGTATGTAGGCAAATATATTTCTGGATGCTACTGTACTGCAGTAGCTAGTTGGCAATAATCACTATGTGGACGATGTGGCCTATTCTACACCATATTTTAGATCCATGCGACGATGCTATGCTGAGTTACGTTTTGACGATGCCATTATGGCCGTATCACGTTAGGACATGGTGTAAAAAAGGTACGTTATACCATATTCTATCTGTACATTTCCCTGTTTGTATGACAATATATTGTGATACATATTGCTGTTTTATGTTAAAAGACACACAGCTCACTAGATGTATATATTTATATATTTTTAGATCTGAGGATGGTCAATACAGACTGAAACCGGTCATCGTCTAAAGAATTAATATTGTGATCAGAGACTGAAATAAAACAGCATTTTCGGAGAATACAGTATACTAACAGTTAAAATAAGATAACGCACAGGGTAGTTTGCACGACTTACAGACAGATAGCACACACGTCTTCCCTATCCACAGGTTACCTTGACGACTGTGGCGTCAGAAAGATAATCCAGCCAGGAAGTTAAAAACTAGATAACATTTACTAAACTCTGAAAAAAAACGCTGTTTGATGGGATAAACTTTAGGCAACGGAAGGAAAAGAAAGAATAAATCCAGACTGACATCCAGTTTGAATAAAGTATTATACGAGTTTCAGCAGCTCCTGTTTACATCTGGCTTTTCCTTTAATTACGAGATCTCACAGTGTTCCTTTAATTTGCTTAAAAAAGAGTTTTAAGGTTTAATGCTCACGTAAAGACGGAGAGATCATTAGAGGCAGAGTTAAAGTACGTATAGGACGAAGCAGAAAAAGTTAACCAGCCGTTGGCTTTACAAAGAAACGATTCCAGCACTCATTAATTTTGTGAAACCAAAGGAAACCTATATATGATTTGCCAGGCAATGATTCGAATCTATCGCGTTTTGGAGAGAAGTGCACTGGTCATACTTCCACCTCTCCTGATATGTTTGCTTTAGTTTTGTAACTAAGCTCAACTGCCTTGAAACATACATACTGTGTGTAACCGCTGCTGCATTGACTGTAATGCAACTTTGAGCTGGCTGTGATTCCTACTTCCACTTCGCGCGTAATTGCGACACTAAAAGTAACATAAAAACTTTTTGAACATTAAACAGCTTCAGCTGTAAGTGCCTTGTTTATACGCACGACCGGTTTCGCAGCATTTTATCTGCATTACCAGGTGCAATAAAATCAAGTCACGTTCTGATCAGAAGAGAGAATGGGATGACCCATCGTTCATCGTCAGCAGTTTAGCGCTATATAGCAGACATCAATTATAAAATGCACTGAAGAGCCAAAGAAACTGATACACCTGCCTAATATCGTGTAGGGCCCCCTCGAGCACGCGGAAGTGCCGCAAAACTACGTGGCATGCACTCGAGTAATGTCCGACGTAATGCTGGACGGAACGGACACCATGAATCCTGCAGGGCTGTCCATGAATCCGTAAGTTGTAAGTGGACTGCTTTTGTGTTGACAGCGCTGTGTAGCGTTTTGTATTGGATCCCTGACTGCGCTTTCTTTGTAAGAGACTCTGTTGCTGGTTGGACTCGTTGTTGGAAATTAATCGCCAGCAGTGTTGGGAAGTTGGAAGTCAGTAGCCAGCTGTGATGGAAGTACTGTTGGGCAGTTGGAGGTGAACAGTCAGCAGTGATGGATGTTAGATGTGAGAAGTTAGCATTGATGGAGGGTAGAGGTCTGAAGTGTTAGCGTAGGCTAACGATCTGGAAGTATCCGACTTGGAGATTGAAAATTATTCACGATTATATATCTTTGTACTGGATGTCAATGACGATTCGTATTCGTGTTTGAACTGGATGTCACATTATTGAGGTAAAAAATACATTATTTGGTTTGCAACATGATCTTTCCTTTGCTAACGACATGCCTATTAGTAGTTAGTGGCTTTAGTAGTTAGAATCTTTTATTTAGCTGGCAGTATTGACACTTGCTGTTTTGCAGTAGTTTCCATAATGAAGATTTTTGTGAGGTAAGTGCTTAACGAAATGTATAGGTTATTGTTAAGATTTCTTTTTAGTCAGAGCCATTCTCTTGCATTAATTATTTGAAGTCTGGTTGTAAAATTTTTGAGCAGTCAGATTGCGTTGCGCTAGAATATTGTGGGTCAGTGTTGACACGATAAGAAAAAGTAAAGAGAAAGTAGGCTCAGTAAGTTCAGTTTTACTTAGCTGTTTCAAAATCAAACAACGCAGAAGTTTCATCTTCTCAGTCATTCAGCAATTTAAGTACAGACGCACACACACTTAAATAAAGAAGTTTCAAAGTGTACGAGAGGGTGGAGACCTCTTATGAACAGTACGTTGCAATTCATCCCAGATATGCTCAATAATGTTCATGTGTGGGGAGTTTGGTGACCAGCGGAAGTGTTTAAACTCAGAAGAGTGTTCCTGGAGCCACTTTGTAGCACTTCTGGACGTGTTCGGTGTCGCATTGTCCTGCTGGAATTGCCCAAGACCGTCCGAGTGCACAATGGAAATGAACGGATGCAGGTGATAAGACAGGATGATTACGTACGTGTCACTTGTCAGAGTGGTATCTAGTCGTATCAGGTGACCCATATCACTCCAACTGCATACGCCACATATCATTACAGAGCTTTCACGAGCTGGAACAGTCCCCTGCTCACATGCAGGGCCCATGTGTAAGTAGGCTGTTTACGTTTTATTATTGGTAACGCCACGTGGCGCTCTGTATGAAAATCACTGACTCTGCTGTGTGCAGTCTTTGGCTGGGACTCACGAGGTTGTCTCCATACCTGTACACGTCCATCCCCTCGATACCATTTTAAAAGAGACTCGTCGGACCAGGCAACAAGTCTCCAGTCATCAACAGTCCAATGTCGGTGTTTACGGGCCCAGGCGAGGCGTAAAGCTTTGTCACGTACAGTCATCAAAGGTACACGAGTGGGCCTTCGGCTCCGAAAGCCCTTGTCGGTGATGTTCCGTTGCATGGTTCGTACGATGACAGCTTTGCAATCTGAAGCAATTTGCTTAAGGGTTGCACTTCACTCACGTTGAACGATTCTTTTCAGTCGTCGCTGGTCCCGGTCTTACGGGATCTTTTCCTGGCCGTAGGGATGTCGGAGGTTTGATGTCTTACCGGATTCCTGATATTCACCGTACACTCGTGAAATGGGCGTACGGGAAAATCCCCACTTCATCCTATCGCAGAGATGCTGTGTTCCATCGCTCGTGTGCCGACTGTAACACCACGTTCAGACCCACTTAAATCTTGATAACTTGCCATTGTAGCAGCAGTAACTGTTTTAACAATTGCGCCAGACAGGCAGTGCCGACCGCAGCGCTTTTAAAAAAAAAAAAGTGGAGCCCCTCCACGCCCACACCGGCATGATGGCCAACACAAAAGGTCTCTGCATAAGGGTTAGTGTTCACTAAAAGTGAGTATCGCAGGATGTGGGTACTGCGATGTTGTATTCTGGCTGTGTATATATCTATGGATATGCATGCCCATACCAGTTTCTTTGGCGCTTTAGTGGAGTATAAACCACCGCCATACGCACTTGAGAAGTCAGGAGTACCGGTACGTTGTGAGATAACGAGTCTCCATCTACCGAAGAAGAGATCAAAAACCAGCCGTAGACAGGGTGTTACAAAAAGGTACGGCCAAACTTTCAGAAAACATTCCTCACACACAAATAAAGAAAAGATGTTATGTGGACATGTGACCGGAAACGTTTAATTTCCATGTTAGAGCTCATTTTAGTTTCGTCAGTATGTACTGTACTTCCTCGATTCACCGCCAGCTGGCCCAATTGAAGGAAGGTAATGTTCACTTCGGTACTTGTGTTGACATGCGACTCATTGCTCTACAGTACTAGCATCAAGCACATCAGTACGTAGCATCAACAGGTTAGTGTTCATCACGAACGTGGTTTTGCAGTCAGTGCAATGTTTACAAATGCGGAGTTGCCAGATCCCCATTTGATGTATGGATTAGCACGGGGCAATAACCGTGGCGCGGTACGTTTCTATCGAGACAGATTTCCAGAACGAAGGTGTCCCGACATAGACGTTCGAAGCAGTTGATCGGCGTCTTAGGGAGCACGGAACATTCCCGCCTACGACTCGCGACTGGGGAAGACCTAGAACGACGAGGATACCTGCAATGGACGAGGCAATTCTTCATGCAGTTGACGATAACCCTAATGTCAGGGTCAGAGAAGTTGCTGCTGTACAAGGTAACGTTGACCACGTCACTGTATGGAGAGTGCTACGGGAGAACCAGTTGTTTCCGTACCATGTACACTGTACAGCGTGTGCAGGCACTATCAGCAGCTGATTAGCCTCCACGGGTACACTTCTGCGAATGGTTCATCCAACAATGTGTCAATCCTCATTTCAGTGCAAATGTTCTCTTTACGGATGAGGCTTCATTCCAACGTGATCAAATTGTAAATTTTCACAATCAACATGTGTGGGATGACGAGAATCCGCACGCAATTGTGCAATCACCTCATCAACACAGATTTTCTGTGAACGTTTTGGCAGGCATTGTTGGTGATGTCTTGATTGGGCCCCATGTCCTTCCACCTACGCTCAATGGAGCACGTTATCATGATTTCATACGGGATACTCTACCTGTGCTGCTAGAACATGTGCCTTTAGAAGTACGACACAACATGTGGCTCATGCACGATGGAGCTCCTGCACATTTCAGTCGAAGTGTTCGTACGCTTCTCAACAACAAATTCGGTGACCGATGGATTGTTAGAGGCGGACCAATTCCATGGCCTCCACGCTCTCCTGACCTCAACCCTCTTGACTTTCATTTATGGGGGCATTTGAAAGCTCTTGTCTACGCAGCCCCGGTACCAAATGTAGAGACTCTTCATGCTCGTATTGTGGACGGCTGTGATACAATACGCCATTCTCCCGGGCTGCATCAGAGCATCAGGGATTCCATGCGACGGAGGGTGGATGCATGTATCCTCGCTAACGGAGGACGTTTTGAACATTTCCTGTCACAAAGTGTTTGAAGTCACGCTGGTACGTTCTGTTGCTGTGTGTTTCCATGCCATGATTAATGTTATTTGAAGAGAAGTAATAAAAGGAGCTCTAACATGGAAAGTAAGCGTTTCCGGACACATGTACACATAACATATTTTCTTTCTTTGTGTGTGAGGAATGTTTCCTGAAAGTTTGGCCATACCTTTTTGTAACGCCCTGTATACTGCTTCTATGCTGTTTCACACCATTTTATATTGACTTCCGTTAAATAAGGAAAAACTTGCTGAATATGTGTGTGAATTCCTAAGAGACCAAACTGCTGAGTTCACTTACACACTACTTAAACTAACTTAAACTAATTTATGCTAAGAACAACACACACACACACACACGCGTGTCGAACCTCCGGGGGGAGGGGCCATGCAATCCGTCACATGGCGCCTCAAACCGTGCGGCCACTGAACGCCGCTGCTGACTATGAATGCTGCGTTATCCCATTCTCTTTTCTGCTCTGAAGATGACTTGATTTTTATTGAACCTCGTGATGCAGATAAAATGCTGAGAAACCTGCCGTGCTTATAAATACTTACAGCAGAAGCTGCTTTATCTTCAAAATGATATATCCAGGTTGTGGCTGCCCTGGGTACAAAATCTTCTGCATATTATATAAACTCAGAATATAGCTGTAAATGTCGATGGACCTATAATGACGAGAAATTAGAAAGAAAAATGGTTTTGAAAATTACGGAAAAAAAGAAAAAAAATATCATTCAGATTAAAGTAAACAAAATTGAAATACGAGAGGTATGGAACATCTGTAATTAAAAACTTGCAATATTAATTTTTAATTTGCATTTTAATAAACAATTTATTTACATTTTCTGTATCTGAAGTAGTATTTAACATGGTTCCAGAAATAAAATGAATTTTCAGTGGAACTTAAGAAATATTGTTCGGTACACATTTGCAGTGACCACAAATAGCTTGGTATATGCTAAGATGCTTGCGTTCTGAATCCATTCCTACACTGTCCATATACAGGGTGTTACACAAAGGTACGGCCAAACTTTCAGGAAACATTCCTCACACACAAAGAAAGAAAAGATATGTGGACATGTGTCCGGAAACGCTTAATTTCCATGTTAGAGCTCATTTTAGTTTCGTCAGTATGTACTGCACTTCCTCGATTCACCGCCAGTTGGCCCAATTGAAGGAAGGTAATGTTCACTTCGGTGCTTGTGTTGACATGCGACTCATTGCTCTACAGTACTAGCGTCCTTTCAGTCGAAGTGTTCGTACGCTTCTCAACAACAAATTCGGTGACCGATGGATTGGTAGAGGCGGACCAATTCCACGGCCTCCACGCTCTCCTGACCTCAACCCTCTTGACTTTCATTTATGGGGGCATTTGAAAGCTCTTGTCTACGCAACCCCGGTATCAAATGTAGAGACTCTTCGTGCTCGTATTGTGGACGGCTGTGATACAATACGCCATTCTCCAGGGCTGCATCAGCGCATCAGGGATTCCATGCGACGGAGGGTGGATGCATGTATCCTCGCTAACGGAGGACATTTTGAACATTTTCTGTAACACAGTGTTTGAAGTCACGCTGGTACGGTCTGTTGCTGTGTGTTTCAATTCCATGATTAGTGTGATTTGAAGAGAAGTGATAAAATGAGCTATAACATGCAAAGTAAGCGTTTCCGGACACACGTCCACATAACATATTTTCTTTCTTTGTGTGTGAGGAATGTTTCCTGAAAGTTTGGCCGTACCTTTTTGTAACACCCTGTAGGCATGCGACCAAACCGACCGCCAACACTGTCAGATTCACTGAACAGGCTGCAATCTACTATGCAACCTGTCATTAACGGTAGTTCAATGTAGCTCGAATACAAGCAACAGTAGCGATCCTAAGTATAACTCTAAGAAAGAAAATTTCCTCCGCTAATTACGACTTACCTGGAAAAAAAGAGCGCCGAATTATACTGCCATTAAGATCATCCAACATCTTCCTAATGTTTAAACGTACGGGTAGACAAAGAAACATTTTAAAAATAATGTGAAATCAATGTTAAATCCATTGACGAAACGTCAATAGTAACAGTACGTTATACATTGCAGAAACAATAAATTGAAACCTACTAGTCTTACCTTCTCTGAGACAAAAAGTGCTGTTCTAAACTTATGATACTCCACATCACAATTTTAAAATCATGTACATGATCTATGCAACGTGAAAACAGAGAAACGTTTAATTATTGCAGAGTTCAGTTATTATTTACCACCAGAAATACAAATCGATGCTCATAAATTTAAGGCAAAAAAGTGGGGATGTTCTTCAATACAGTATAGTGAAGAAACTCCATATTGTTATGCTTTCCACTTATTAATATGAAGTTGTTCTATCAAACGGTATAAGAAGAATCAGTTAGAATGAAAAGGCGATATCGTTTCAATCATCGAGCAAGGTGGCGCACTGATAAGTCACTGGACTCGGATTGACGGCGGTTCAAACCCCAGCCCACAAATCCACGTTTAGATTTCCGTAATTTCCCTTAATTACTACAAGCAAATGCCGGAATGCTTCCTTTGAAAAGAAGAAGATCGATTTCCTGCCCACATCGTTCCTAACTGTAGTTTGTGTTACGTCCCTAATGACATGGTTGTCGACGGGACGTTGAACCTCAAGCATGGTATTTTTCGCAGTACTTTCAAGAGGCAAACAGACACAGTTTGAAGTAAACAACAATGAAATCTTATACAATTTACATAAGTCGAAAACATAGTGGGCGCTGGATAGGAAAACATGCTCCATCAACACGACGAAGGGGAGTTGGTTAGGTAGTTAGCTACTTGTTACATTGATCATAAGCACGATAAACGTTATGATGAGTAACCTGCCAACAGAATAATTATAGGAAACACACACAAGCGCACGTAAATACACTTGTGTGTGTGTGTGTGTGTGTGTGTGTGTGTGTGTGTGTGTGTATGCGTGTGTGCGTTTTCTTGTGTATATACCGATTGGTTTCCCTCTTTAACACGTAATGAAACGGAAACTAATTACCATACGAGGACCAAACTTGGTAGCATTAACGTCAAGGACATGGGGAAGGTAAATAATACAGAATCAATGCAAATGAAACGCTTTTAATGTGGTACTACACTACATCATACCATCACATACCGGTACCATTACTGCTACAAAATGGGCTCAATATGGCGCCCATCAGCGCCCAGAAGAGTTCTGAAAGCGCAGGATTGTGTTCCGCACTGCAGAACGGATCATGTCCGTAGGTATGTTGGCTACATCTCTTGATATGCTGCGCTTCAGATCACCACATGTGTGGATGTTCCCCTGGTAAGCCCTGTCCTTCAGGGAGCCGCACAACCTGAAATCACAGGGAGTGAGATCAAGTTATCGTGCCGGCCAAGCATTTGGAAACGATCGGCTCATCATTTGCTCGTTTCCAAACGTGCTTGGGAGAAGCAGATCGACTTCACGGATGATGTGCTTTGCAGTCCCATCTTGCATGAAAACTGTTGATTTCAATGTGTCTCTCTCCTGTAGGGTGGATATGACATGCTGGGGAAGCATATCGCAGTAACACTGGCCAGTTATACTGCACGTCTTTGGTCCTCGAGCGCCAATCTGTTGAACAAACAATGGGCCAATCATGAACGTAGCCGTGAAGCCATACCATACGGTGACACGTTCATCATACAGAGGAACTACATGTACAGCGACTGGAGGTAAAGATCCCCACACTCGGCAATTCTGTGTGTTCACCTCAACCATCAGAGAAAAATGAGCTTCGTCTGTCCATAGGATGGTCCAGGACCAACCCTCGTCAACTTCAATTCTTGCGAGAAAGTGGAGAGCGAAGCCAACACATCCTTGTGAGTCCTATGGTAGAAGCTGCTGTACGATATGGATCTTGTACGGATACCATTTGACAACGGTCAAAGCATGGGATGTTCAACTGTTGTGACACAGCACGCGCACTGTCCGACGAACGAGAATTGTGCGCAGCGTTGTCTGCATAGCAACGACAATTTCATCAACCACCCGTTATGCAACCGGTCGTCGGCCTCTTCCCACAGCGACGCCGAGTTCTCCAGTTGATTCGAGCTTCTTCATCATACTCTCCAGAGCAGGTGGAGAAAGATGATCCTTCCGTTATCCTTCCAGCCGGCGATATTCTCGAAGTGCAGCTGCAACATTACCGTTGTTTTGATACTAGAGCTTCACCAATAATGCCCCGCTAATTTTGTCCAAGCTCACGTTGACACGTCAACGAGTGCATTGCGACTGGTCAGGTGTGTGAGGCTATGAATCACGATGACTGATCATAGCACCTCGTGAGCGTAGTTCGAACTGGACGGTGGCCTGTGACGCATGGAAATCATGCACCCCGTACTCTGGGCATTAATGCTGCCAAGTTTGGTACTCTTACGGTAATTAGTTTCCGTGTTATAATGTAATAAATTGAGGAAGTTTATTTATAACCACCCAGTACATAGACACACAGTGCGTGTATGCACCGTAGCGCTACTCCGATGCGGGCATAGAGCACCGGAATGTAGGCGAAGGAGTAGTGTGACATGCATGTCTTTGTGACGTGCGTGCAGAAAATGCCTAAACGTAAACTAGGGCGACGTTATAACCAAATGAGCCTAAACAGGACCAAAAAAATGGTTCAAATGGCTCTGAGTACTGTGGGACTTAACATCTGAGGTCATCAGTCCCCTAGAATTTAGAACTACTTAAACCTAACTAACCTAAGGACATCACACACATCCATGCCCAAGGCAAGATTCGAACCTGCGACCGTAGCGGTCTCGCGGTTCCAGACTGAAGCGCCTAGAGCCGCAAGGCCACAGTGGCCGGCCTAAACAGGACCAACGTGCTGTTATTCTTTTCTTGGCTGCCGAAGGAGAAACATCGACAGACATCCATCAGAGAATACAGAATGTGTATGGGGCAGCACGTCTGACGAAAATCACCGTTGTGTAATAGTGCGCTAATGTGTGCTGCTGCTGCATGATAAAGCACGCCCCATAGCGCAAATGTAACGCAGAGGCCAGAGGCTACGTCAACACAAGTGGCAGACATTCGAGCACCCGCTCTATAGTCCTCACCTCTCACCATGCGATTCTCAGGCGTTCGGTTACTTAAAAGCGCCTTGAAGGGTCAACGATTCTTGTCGGAGGAGGACGTGCAGTCGATAGTTACGAACTTGTTCATTGAACAGGACACGGTATTTTTCCAAACGGGTATCTTCAACCAGATGAGTCGGTGGGATGATTCCCTCAATGATCACGACGATTTCTGAATCTATGGATTCTGAACTATACGGCTATCGAACAGAAACGTTTTCATCGCCCCTTATACATTTAAAAAAATATTTGTATGAATACATGCTTACTGTTTACGGGCTTTTTCTATAAAAATCCCTCTTTCTAATCAAGAATTTCTGTATAACGCAGAAGAAGTTTTTAAAAAGAAACTAACGGTTCAAATGGCTCTGAGCACTATGGGACTTAACATCTGTGGTCATCAGTCCCCTAGAACTTAGAACTACTTAAACCTAACTAACCTAAGGACAGCACACAACACCCAGTCATCACAAAAGGAAACTAGTTCAGTATACATTTGAAAACACTTCTCCTACGCAACACACGTTTCATTTCGATGGGTAGGTTTGAAACTTCCCCTTTTGAATGTAAACAATGACTGTCTTGGCAAAACTTTTACGTTACTTGATTTTCAAACTCCTAAATGAAACTGAGCGTACTGAGACTGTTTTCTCTTTACTTATTCTGATCATTACTAAACTGACACACAATGTTTTAGCGCAACGCAATCTGACTGTCAATAATCCCTACAAAAGACTGGCCCTGACTAACAATAACCTATACCTTTCACGAATCACTTACCTCACAAAAATCTTCGTTACTCGAACTACTGCAATACAGCGAGCGCCAGTACTGCCAGCTAAATAAAACATTCTAACTACTGAAGGCACTAACTACTGAAAGCCATATAGCTAGCAATTGAAAGATATTGATGTAGAACAAATAATGTATTTACCTTAATAGTGTTCAAAAGTCATAATATCTGTATATATTCGTGACATCCAGTTTAACAAATTTCTTTTTCTGACGGACACACGTCCAGCTCGTCCGATCATATTAACATCTCAGAACTCTGTCATCTCTCTCCCCACATCCACCACTGTTGGCGGCTCACCTCCAACTGCCCAACACTACGAGCTGTTCACATCCAACCGCCAAACACTACACTGGCGAAAATCTTCAACAACGAGTCCAACCAGCCACAGACTGCACACAGCGCAGTCAGCGATTTAATACAGAGCGCTACGTGGCGTTACCAACATAAAAACCTAAACAGCCTGCTTACAGATTGTCAAAGAGTTCGTAGCCGCAAATTTCACACTTTTCTGTACCCAGTTGGACTCATTAAAGGGTAGGTGAAATGCAAATCATTTTTTCTTCTAGTGTTGTTTTAGTGAATATTTCTGGCACTCTCAAACTGAGATAGATTGCTGACAATAAAGTTCATAACTGAATAAATGTACTGTGAGGATGTGGTTAATATTCTCAGCCGCTTAAAGAGATTCCTGGAAGACGGACGTATATAAACTCCACACATAATTCCAGTTACTTTCGTTTCTGCAATGAATACATTTTGCTTAAGTGGGTAGTTACCCCAGAATATTATCCTATAAGATATCAACGACCGAAAATATGAGGACTATGTTAATTTCGTTTACTTCTATATACCCAAAGTTTACCACTTCAAGTTTTCATCAATATACACACCTGATAACTTAGATGTTTATACGGTTTTCATTATTTCTTCTTGGTATACTAGATTAATATGGAGCAGGATACTTTTGACTGTACAAAACTGGGTGAGCTGTGCTTTCCTTTTTCCTTTTGTTTTCAGAGTATAAAGCAAGCCATTTTAGCACAATCAGTCAGTAATTTTCAGGGAAACATCGTTTACTGTGTTCTCTGCCGATGCCTCCTTGTTCGGCTTGAACAATGCTTGTACCATCTACAAATGGGACTAATTCTTCCTCGTGATTTAAATAAAATGGCAGATCATTAACATAAGTCGAGAACAGTAGTTGGCCAATAATCGAACCCTGTGTGATTCCCATTGTGACCACTCCTCATACAGGTGATATTACTCAAGGAGCCTAAGGTATCTTTTCTGCATTCAGGGTAGGGACAGTTAGAAGAAAAAACATTTTTGTGTAGTATAGTAAGGCTAGGCACAATATCGACAAATGTAAAGACAGGTAATATGCTGCTTACTTTAGGAATGAATAGACAATAATGGTTTTCTGGTAATAAGCCTGTGATAGCGGGACACTGGTGCGATATGATGCTTTCGCCGCTGGTGATAAAGGCCGAGCGGGACGTTATGAGCACTGAACTGCTTGCCCAGAGTTATGTACTTCCCTCTGCCTTAAGTCGTCAGCACACGGACCGTGCAACCGAACGTTGAGCGTTGAGCGTGCCGAGTTTCTGACGTCGTAGCGTGGAATAGCGCGTTCGGGAGTCTTTCCGAGCAGAGCAATACCTAGCATATCAGATATTCTGAACGTGTGTCTGAGCTTTGACCAATGATATGGCACAACGCCACCTACGTCACAGGCACGCCGTCTCCCTTCAGTACAGAGTTGGGAGGCGCCATATTGGCATTCATTTCAAGCCTATACGTACACAGGGTGTTGCAAAAAGGTATGGCCAAATTTTCAGGAAACATTCCTCACACACAAAGAAAGAAAATATGGTATGTGGACATGTGTGCGGAAAAGCTTACTTTCCATGTTAGAGCTCATTTTATTACTTCTCTTCAAATCACATTAATCATGGAATGGAAACACACAGCAACAGAACGTACCAGCGTGACTTCAAACACTTTGTTACAGGAAATGTTCAAAATGTCCTCCGTTAGCGAGGATACATGCATCCACCCTCCGTCCCATGGAATCCCTGATGCGCTGATGCAGTCCTGGAGAATGGCGTATTGCATCACAGCCGTCCACAGTACGAGCACGAAGAGACTTTACATTTGGTACCGGGGTTGCGTAGACAAGAGCTTTCAAACGCCCCCATAAATGAAAATCAAGAGGGTTGAGGGCAGGAGAGCGTGGAGACCATGGAATTGGCCCGCCTCCACCAATCCATCGGTCACCGAATCTGTTGTTGAGAAGCGTACGAACACTTCGGCAGAAATGTGCAGGAGCTCCATCGTGCATGAACCACATGTTGTGTCGTACTTATAAAGGCACATGTTCTAGCAGCACAGGTAGAGTATCCCGTAGGAAATCATGATAACGTGCTCCATTGAGCGTAGGTGGAAGAACGGAACTAAAATGGGCTCTAACATGGAAATTAAGCGTTTCCGGACACCTGTCCACGTAACATCTTTTCTTTATTTGTGTGTGAGGAATGTTTCCTGAAAGTCTGGCCGTACCTTTTTGTAACACCCTGTATATGCCGTTTCTGGACACCAGCAAATTGAGAATCACTGGAAACCCCGTTGTTAACTGTGTGATTAGTTCCAATAAAATAATGAGAAACATCACATTCGTGGCTAAAGAACTATTGGAACTTATGTATTGTGAGAGGCAGCGACACACTGAAGATCTATCCAAAACGCATTGTTCTTGGTACAGTTTGCTACAATTAAATTTCAGTTGGTAACATATCTACTATTAAGGTTTTCCTGCAAGTGCTAAGTGCTATGTTTGAGTGTAATTAGTCTATTGTTGGTTTAGCAAAGTGAGTAGCGTTACTGAGCTGTGTGATAAAGCATATTTAGGCGGTGGTTCGCGACTCGCCCATTCCAAATTTTTTTCCTAACGTTTGCGTTTTAATTAGGTTCTGATACTTTACTATTAGTTTCATATAAGTATATACTGTAATATTCGATGTTATGTAAATATAAGTTATTCTTTTTTTGAGAGATGACTTTTTTCGATTGGCTTAATCTATAGGACAGCTTGCGCTGCTTGTATAAAGATATTTCGCTCCTTTTTCTTCTACGCATCGTATTTCACATGTTGCAAATATTCTGCTACTGGGTAGGAACAGTGATCAAGTACGGCTGACCTTGGGGTTTTACTAAAATGTGGGAATGATGAAATAATGTTTATCTTACGTGGAGAAGTATTGCAAATTTGTATCGCACTGTTCGTAATGGAACTTTTGTAAGCTTGTTTCCTAATTGATCGGACATGGTACTTTTCGTGGACGATGGAGGAAATTTGCGTTTTAATAGACCTAACGTGGGAATTTTACGCGCGCCCATTTGGTAAACAGTGTGATTTACGAACTAGAAACATCCCGCAAACTGCCGCTGGAGTCCGTTGTGATCGCGTATACCACGTTGGGGCCCACGTACCGTATGCACAAGTCGCATCATTCCTGAGCTGACAGCAGCACGTTGAACTTGGCACGCTCAACGTTAACGTTAGACAGCACGGTCCGTGTGCCGACGGCTTTAATAAACATAGAGCGGGCGCGGTGGCACGGTGGTTAGGGCGCTGGGCACGCATTCAGCAACGCTGGTGTTCGAACCTCACAGATTCATATGTCCTTGCTGTGTTTTCCTAAATCGATGATATCGTCCATCCCTGCGGTAGTCGACGTTTAGAATTTCACAGACAGTAATAATATTTCAGATACCGCCTACTTCCTTTAAGTAGCGACGCCCATCACTGATGTTCCCACACCCGGGTTCCCGGGTTCGATTCCCGGCGGGGTCAGGGATTTTCTCTGCCTCGTGATGGCTGGGTGTTGTGTGATGTCCTTAGGTTAGTTAGGTTTAAGTAGTTCTAAGTTTTAGGGGACTGATGACCATAGCTGTTAAGTCCCATAGTGCTCAGAGCCATTTTGTGAAATCTGCTGCTGGGAAACGTTGGATGCTATGTTGCTTCACCATCTTGCACTGTCACACGCTTGAGTCGTCATTGGCATTTTGGCTGCAATGTGATCGACACATCGCTGTTCAAGTTAGACCCAGTCTTCGATGGCGGATGTCGGAGACAGTCCAGTGAGTGAAGAATCGTTTCGGCAATGGCACACACACGTTTCAACTCGTGCCAAGCACGTTCGATTGGCTTCATGTCAGCAGATGCTGCAGTCCATTCCAGTCGGTTGAGTCCTGATCCCTGGAGGAAAGTCTTCATAATGTTGCCTCACAGTGTTCATGCATTATTGTCTTCGAAAACGAACCCACTGCCGAAATGTTGGCTGTAGGGCCTGTCAGTATGTTGGACTTCATGCACAGATATTGTGCTGTCCTCAAATCCCCTCGATAGCGATCAGTGACATCTGATATTCTTAGATTTACCATACCCATTGGACTGGATGCTTGAGACGCGCATTGGTGTCTAGTGATCCCCACACTCTTATACGCATTCTACAAAATTGCAGTGAAGATGCAGGTGGCCCTAAGCAGTGATTAGTCAAAATTTATTCAGTGTGAAGTATCTGGCACTGAAATTGACGAACAGAGTGACTTATTGAACACAGAGACAGCGTAACAACTGAAATAGTTGGCAACCTGTCCATGCTGGGTTAAAGTCCATTAGACCCCCAAAAAGAACAAAGCACTTTAACAGATCTTCCAATGATCTAAAGTCAATTCATCGTATGCAACAGCAAAGCCCTCCAATATACACTACTGGCCACTAAAATTGCTACACCAAGAAGAAATGCAGATGATAAACGGGTATTCATTGGACAAATATATTATACTAGAACTGACATGTCATTACATTTTCACACAATTTGGGTGCATAGATCCTGAGAAATCAGTACCCAGAACAAACACCTCTAGCCGTAATAACGGCCTTGATATGCCTGGGCATTGAGTCAAACAGAGCTTGGATGGTGTGTACAGGTACAGCTGCCCATGCAGCTTCAACACGATACCTCAGTTCATCAAGAGTAGGGACTGGCGTTTTGTGTAAAGCCAGTTGCTCGGCCACCATTGACCAGACGTTTTCAATTGGTGAGATATATGGAGAATGTGCTGGCCATGGCAGCAGTCGAACATTTTCTGTATCCAGATAGGCCCATACAGGACCAGCAACATGTGGTCGTGCATTATCCTGCTGAAATGTAGGGTTTCGCAGGGATCCAATGAAGGGTAGAGCCACGGGTCGTAACACATCTTAAATGTAACGTCCACTGTTCAAAGTGCCATCAATGCGAACAAGAGGTGACCGTGACGTGCAACCAGTGGCACCCCATACCATCACGTCGGGTGGTACGCCAGTATAGCGATGACGAATACACGCTTCCAATGTGCGTTCACCGCGATGTCGCCGAACACGGATGCCACCATCATGATGCTGTAAACAGAACCTGGATTCATCCGAAAAAATGACGTTTTGCCATTCGTGCACTCAGGTTCGTCATTGAGTACACCATCGCAGGCGCTCCTGTCTATGATGCAGCATCAAGGGTAACAGCAGCCATGGTCTCCAAGCTGGTAGTCCATGCTGCTGCAAACGTCGTCAAACTGTTCGTGCAGCTGGTTGTTGTCTTGCAAACGCCCCCATCTGTTCACTCAGGGATCGAGACATGGCTGCACGATCCGTTACAGTCATGCGGATAAGATGCCTATCATCTCGACTGCTAGTGTTACGAGGCCATTGGGATACAGAATGGCGTTCCGTATTACCCTCCTGAACCCACCGATTCCATATTCTGCTAACAGTCATTGGATCTCGACCAACGCGAGTAGCAATGTCGCAATACGATAAACCGCAATCACGATAGGCTACAATCCGACCTTTATCAAAGTCGGAAATGTGATGGTACTCATTTCTCCTCCTTACACGAGGCATCACAACAACGTTTCACCAGGCAACGGCGATCAGCTGCTGTTTGTGTATGAGAAATCGGTTGGAAACTTTCCTCATGTCAGCACGTTGTAGGTGTCGCCACCGGCGCCAGCCTTGTGTGAATGCTCTGAAATGTTAATCATTTGCATATCGTAGCATCTTCCTCCTGTCGGTTAAATTTCGCGTCTGTAGCACGTCAGCTTTGTGGTGTAACAATTTTAATGGCCAGTAGTGTAGTTGTGCAGTATGTATCCAAGTCAACAGTCAGTAGCATATTTAAGACACAAAGGAATTAATGACATTTGGCTGTTATTGGGTAGTGATACAGATCATTAAGGAAGTTGAAAATTTGTGCCGGACTGGGATTCGGATCCGCATCTCCTGCGCCGCAGGTACTCTGACTACTAAGCCGCCAGGACATAGTGGTCACTGTAACTGCATGGACTGCCCCTACCACCCATCCCATCAAATCCAAATTCGTGACTTATCCACACACTACATAATGCCCTTGCCCATTATTCTCATTACTTGTGGCATTTTGCTGATTTCCATAAGAGTTCGAACGTGGTGCGCATCTGCACAGAAGGTCTCATTGGCTAGCCTTGCCTGATCACGTAAGCGTAGAAAAGATGTGGGACGATTTCAAAGAGATAGTATCGACGGCAATTGAGAGATTCATACCACATAAATTAATGAGTGACGGTACTGATCCCTCATGGTACACAAAACGGTTCAGATCGCTGTTGCAGAAGCAACGAAAAAAGCATGCCAGATTTTTAAAAAACGCAAAATCCCCAAGATTGGCAAAGTTTTGCTGAAGTTCGAAATATAGAGCGTGCTTCAGTGCGAGATGCTTTTAATAATTTGCACAACGAAACTCTGTCTCGGAATCTGGCAGAAAACTCAAAGAGATTCTGGTCATATATAAAGCACACCAGTGACAAGACGCAATCAATACCTTCACTGCGCGATAACAACGGTGAAGTCACTGATGACAGTGCCACCAAAGCAGAGTTATTAAACACGGTTTCCCGAAACTCTTTCATCAAAGGATACGAAGTAAATATTCCCGGATTCCAATCAAAAACAACGGCCAAGATGAGAAACATAGAAGTAGATATCCTCGGTGTAGCAAAGTAGCTTAAATCACTTAATAAAGGCAAGGCTTCCGGTCCAGATGGTATAGGAGTCAGGTTCCTTTCAAAGTATGCAGATGGAATAGCTCCATATTTAGCATTTATATACAACCACTCGCTCACAGAAAGATACCTACCTAAGGACTGGAAAGTTGCTCAAGTCACACCAATATCCAAAAAGGGAAATAGGAGTGATCCGCTGAATTACAGACCCATATCACTAACGTCGATTTGCAGCAGGGTTTTGGAACATATACAGTATTCGAACATTATGAAGTACCTCGAAGAAAACGATTTACTGACACATAGTCAGCACGGATTCATAAAATATCGTTCTTGCGGAACACAACTAGCTCTTTATACCCACGAAGTAATGAGTGCCATCGACAGGGGATGCCAAGTTGACTCCACATCTTTAGATTTTCAGAAGGCTTTCGACACCGTTCCTCACAAGCGTCTCCTAACCAAACTGTGTGCCTATGGAATATCGCCTCAGTTGTGCGACTGGATTCGTGATTTCCTGTCAGAAAGGTCACAGTTCATAGTAATAGACGGAAAGTCATGGAGTAAAACAGAAGTAATATCCGGCGTTCCCCAAGGAAGTGTTATAGGCCCTCTATCGTTCCTGATCTATATTAACAACATAAGAAACAATCTGAGTAGCCCTCTTAGATTATTTACAGATGCTGCCGTCATTTACCGTCTTGTAAAGTCATCAGATGACCAAAACGAATTGCAAAATGATTTAGACAAGATATCTGTGTGGTGCGAGAAGTGGCAATTGACTCTAAATAAAAAATAGTGTGTAGTTATTCACATAAGTCCTAAAAAAAATTCGCTAAATATCGATTACGCGATAAGTCACACAAATCTGAAGGCTGTAAATTCAACTAAATACTTAGGGATTACAATTACAAATAATCTAAATTGGAACGACAACATAGGTAATGTTGTGTGTAGAGCAAACCAAAGACTGCGATACATTGGCAGAACGCTTAGAAGGTGCAACAGATCTACTAAAGAGACTGCTTACACTACACTTTTCCGCCCTATTCTGGAGTATTGCTGTGCAATATGGGATCCGTATCAGGAGGGACTGACGGATGATATTGAAAAAGTTCAAAGAAGGGCGGCTCGTTTTGTATTATCGCGAAATAGGGGAGATAGTGTCACAGACATGATACGTGAATTGGAGTGGCAATTCTTAAAACAAAGGCGTTTTTCGTTGCGACGGTATCTTCTCATAAATTTCAATCACCAGCTTTTTCCCTCCGATTGCGAAAACATTGTGCTGTCACCCACCTACATAGGGAGAAAAGATCATCACGATAAAATAAGAGCCGGCTGCTGTGACCGAGCGGGTCTAAGCGCTTCAGTCCGGAACCGCACTGCTGCTACGGTCGCAGTTTCGAATCCTGCTTCGGGCATGGAAGTATCTGATGTCCTTCGATTAGTTAGGTTTAAGTAGTTCCAAGTCTAGGGGACTGATGACCTCAGATGTTAAGTCCCATAATGCTTAGAGCCATTTGAACCATTTTTTGATAAAATAAGAGAAATGAGGGCTCGCACAGAAAAGTTTAAGTGCTCGTTTTTCCCGCGTGCCGTTCGAGAATGGAACGGTAGAGAGGCAGCGTGAAGCTGGTTCATTGAACCCTCTGTCAGGCACTTAATTGTGAATAACAGAGTAACCACGTAGATGTAGATCTGCCTTAATTATACATGTGGTGTCTGTACTTTTGGACATGTCCAAAAGAAGAGACACCATTTGGATCCTGCAGCCATTATGAATCAAGACACAAAGGAATTTATGACATTTAGATGCTAGAAGGCACTGATATACATCAATGGGAAAGTTTAATCACGGTCTAGCACAAATTTTCAACCTCCCCATTGACGTATATCGATGCTCAATATCAGCGAAATGTCATTAATTCCATTGTGCCTTGATTCATAATATAATCAAGACGAGGCTGGCCAATGCTCCCTACACTGGAGAACTCTTTTGGAGATCAGCGAAACGCTGCAAGTAACAAGGATAATGAGCAGGGGTCAGTAGTGTGTGGGAATAAGTTGAGAATTTGGGTTTGACGGAAGGTGTGGTAAGTTAGTACATGCAGCAGCTACGATCACTGTGTCCAGGCGGCTTAGTGGTCCGAGCATCTGTCTAGTGAGCAGCAGAACTGGGTTTGAAACCCAGTCCAGCATAAATTTTCAACTTCCCCATTTATGTATAGCAATACGTGGTAGCAGCTAAATGTCATTGATTCCTTTGTGTCTTGATTCATAATGGCTGGAGGATCAAAATGGAGTCTGTTCTTTCTGATATGCCAGAAATAAAAAACACCACATATATAATGGCAGATTTCCTCGTTCAGTTTAGGCAATGTCACTAGCTACTTCGTTATTCAAAGCCAACGTGCACAGCTGGTCCTTGTAGGAAATAGCTGGGCAAAGTAGCCATTGGGGTCCTGGAGGCTGGAAGGTGCTGGCATGGCACTCCAAATGCTGTAAACTTACGCTCCTTGGAGAACACAGTCAGTGCATAAAGTCTAACCCATTTGCTGTGCTACTTCTCAGATTATAACTTTTTTGTGGATTTAAGCTATCCCAGTGTAAGGTATGTGGTCAGTTGTGTATTTATTGTAGAGGGGGAATGTGACACGTCTTTTTAATGAAACTGTGATGAAAGTGTCATATCTTGACTGCATAATCCTACTTTAGTTTCTGAAATTTCGATCATACCATTAGAAGGTACACAGCTTTTGTGCAATGGCGTGTGGTCAAAGTGGCCACTATGTGTAGCGGCAAAACTGAAAGGCAGCGGCTGAAAGAAGGGCTCCGTGACAGTACTTACAGCAAGTCCTTATAACAGTGAATCAGAAGCGGTAAATAAACAAGGAAAGGAAAAGCAAAAAGAAGAAAAAACGGACAGTAGCAGAAGAGAAGGTGAGCAGTAAAAAGAAGATTGTGAAGAACACGAAAGTCAACCCTAGAAGAGCTCTTTTTGACAACAGCGATGAAGACAGAGATGCACAGAATGCGAAGAAAAATTTTTTAATTTCAGCAAAAAAAGTTGTGGATCTACTGGCAGTTGTGCTCCTTCTGGGCCCACGAATTCTGTTACGTGTTGAGATACGCAGTTTGACTTTTATTTGGGGAAAGTGTAAAAAATTTTATTCAACTCAGGTTTTACAAAAAAGTATATTTATTATCTTCTTAAAACAATTTCATCCCTCATTTTTGAGTTTAAAACTCTGTTGTAGGACAAAGTGACCATTTTGCCATTTTGTGGAAGTAATTGTTTAATGTACTAAAATTGAGCCTACAGTTATCGATTCGATATTAAACTTCAGAAGTTGCAGGACATAATCACTCATTGTTTTACATTTCCGTCTATTGCCACTCAGCTTAAAAAATAGGAATAGCCTGGCCACTTCGCCCAGCTCTCCCCTACACTGGACATACATCGTAGTTAAGAACTCACTTGGAGTGTTGCGTGCGCCTCCTAGCAGCGACTGCACTGTCTCGTGACCACCTGCTACGAGGGTCACTCCAAAAGAAACGCACACTATTTTTGTAAAAATACAGTTTTCAGTCTGCATGTGTGAAAGTTTCACAGTGTGTAGATACATCCTTCCCTGTTGTTTTCAAACTTAATTCAACCTGTTCCCGTGAGTGGCGCCGTCACAGCATGTCTTCAAGATGGCTGCTACACTTGACGTTCGTCAGAAGCAATGTGCTGTCATAGAATTCCTGTGGTGTGAAAACGAGACAGTGGGAAACATCCACAAAAGGTTGAAAAAGATGTATGGAGATGCTACTGTCCATCGCAGTACAGTTAGTCGGTGGGCAAACAGGTTACGTGATGAAAGCGGGCACGGCAATATTGAGGATTGTCCTCGCAGCAGCAGGCCTCGCACTGCACACACTCCAGACAATGTGCAGAGAGTTAACGAATTGGTGACTGCTGACAGACGCATCACAGTGAACGAATTGTCACGCTACGTTGGGATAGGGGAAGGAAGTGTTTGCAGAATACTGAAAGTGTTGGCGTTAAAAAAGGTTTGTGCCAGGTAGGTTCCCAGGATGTTGACAGTGGTTCACAAAGAAACAAGAAAAACGGTATGCAGCGAACTTTTGGAACACTACGAGAACTGTGGAGAAGAATTTCTTGGAAGAACTGTGACAGGTGATGAAACATGGCTCCATCATTTTTCACCAGAGACGAAAAGGCAATCAATGGAGTGGCATCATGCAAATTCACCCAAGGAAAAAAAATCAAAACCACACATTCTGCTGGAAAAGTTATGGCTACGGTGTTTTTCGATTCTGAAGGACTCTTGCCTGTGGACATCATGCCAAGTGGAACCATCATAAATTCTGATGTATATGTGACGACACTGAAGAAACTTCAAGCTCGACTGAGTCGTGTTCGACCACATCGGCAAAAGCAGGATGTTTTGCTGTTGCACGAGAATGCGCGGCCACATGTCAGTCAGAAAACCATCCAAGCGATCACAAAACTCGGATGGACAACACTGAAACACCTGCCTTACAGTCCTGACCTGGCTCCATGTGACTATCATCTCTTTGGGAAACGGAAAGACTCTCTTCGTGGAACAAGGTTTGAAGATCATGACTCTCTTGTGCACGCTGCCAAACAGTGACTCCAACAGGTTTGTCCAGAATTTTACCGTGCGGGTATACTGGCGCTGGTTCCAAGTTGGCGTAAGGTAGTTGATAGGGATGAAAATTATGTGGAGAAATGAAAATATTGTTCCTAAAGGATGTATCTACACACTGTAAAACTTTCAAACACGTAGATTAAAAGATGGATTTTAAAAAATAGTGTGCATTTCTTTTGTAGTGACCCTCGTATCTTGGTGTGCACATAAGAAGGCGGTGATGGGGAAAAGTGCTGTGACTAGGCGCAGGTACTACTTTACACTCCAGTCAGTAGCGTCATACTCTGGCGTCTGCCTCTAACATGCCCTTCAGGCTGCACGTAGAATATGCACCGTTGGTATTCATGATAGTTTAGGTATGGTGAGGTTACTTACCAACGACAAAGTTCATTATTGCTGCCGTAAAGCAAATGCGACAAGTAATACGGTATGTTAAGAAGCGAAAGAGATAAAATTTCGAACATCTGACTTCTTGTAAGGAGGGACAGAAGCAGAAACAGTGGCTCAGTGTAGCGCTCACCCCAGTGTTGCCAACTATCACGGTAGGCCAGAGCTGGTGCTTGAGGGGTGCGGCAGACACAGAAGGAACACTGGCAACGCCGCAAAGCCTTCTCTGTGTGTCTGTGTGCGGAACACGTTGCGTAGCCATTTTCTGACGTGCCCACCGGCACCAAGTCAGAGTCTAATCCCAGGATTTTGGTGATGTGCAGCATGAGAAGGGTTGAAGAGGTTGGTGGAAGATGGTGGCCACTGATACGGTAATCCAGTTCATTGTAAACGCAGCCGTAGAAGTCGCCAATGGTGGCAGCTGCGACATCTCTCGCGTCGACGTAGTATTCAGCGTTATGCCTCTGCTAAGCCGCCACGTGCCTTGCCCACATATCTGAAAGCAAATGACACCAGCAGTGTTTTAGAAAAGACAATACATGCTGTCGGAAAATTATCTCCGTCCCTGTTTCTTGGATTCTTTGCTGCTACAACACTTCTTTTAAGAAGCGCACTTTTCATTTTCACGCAACTGATATACGTAGAGTTCCTAGGTTTTCTGATTGGAAATAAAGGAGATTGTGAAAACTGATAACATCTTATACAATGTAACATATAACACTACGCTACAGACGTTTTGCATAGTATTTTAATTAATAGCATCAACGAATCCAATGGAATTGTAACTCTGACACACTAAAAATACATAAAACACTTTATGCGCAAGCATGGTTACAATTATTTACAATTTGATTTGCACTCAAAAAGAAACTTAACATCATCTTTCACCTGTTTGAAAACTACTTTACAGTTTAAACTGTAATTTATTACAAGGTGCAGTTCAGTCTTAATGAGTACAACAGAACTTCTGTTTCTCGCATCAGTCCACATATTGTTCACAGTTGAAAACACTTCCTGTGTCGGAATTAGATCCTGAATACTCACAATAAAACACCGAATTTTTAAAAAATTATGTACAGAAATTCCTCTGCATTTAGGATCACAAGACACAGATACCCATTTCCCACAAGCATTACCCGTAATATCGACTTTATTAAAGTTTTCCTGCTGCTACAGAACTCATCACACAATTCATATTCTTTTACGTCAAAAGATTTTAAGGCATATTGTATCTCACTGGCATCGATTTCTTTGGTTAGGCGAAGAGGAAGAAGACAATTTGCAAATTCTGTGAAATATGCAAATGTATGAATAAGTATGAATGTAATGTGCAATAAAAGCCAGTGAATTTTTTTTTATTTTTTAACATACGTATCTAACAAATTCAAAACTTTGTGAGTTACACTTTCAAAAAAATTATCGTTCTTTCTCTGTCGTACTTTCACAAGAAGTTGCTATGTGGCAATGTAAGTTTCTATAATACATAGATCTACATTTTCGATTGACTTAGAAATGTTGAAAAGAATATTGTCAATGTGGGAAAGAAGGCTGAAGTACGTGAAGTTCTTTACAGATTCATTATCACTAAAACACTTCTGTTAAATTCTAGGAAAATATTCACTCCTTCTCGTATAACTTTTAATGGAATTCAAATTATATCTTGTCCTTAGTAGGTGTGAATGGAAGCCACCTAATGGGCACATGCCTCAACATTTCTGACCATTCTAAGTCCACTATTGTAAAAAATATGATTGCAGTTCTTCTCTTCGTTAGCTGAAGAAGAAATCCTATAGTTTTAAGTCAATTACTTAAACATCTAAATCTAAAGAACTGCAAGCATATTTACAGACATTTGTCACATGTGATTACAGCACTTGGCATTTATTATACTATCAGTTTCATCATTTAAGAGCATCATTACGGGGTGACATTTTCAGAAATTTATGGTGGTATTGTCTGCGCAAAATGATGACACATATTCCCAACTCGGGCCATGTTTTCCAACTCTGGTCTTAAGCAGAGTATAAAATCCACCTGCACTTTCATCTGCTTGTTGAATAAAGCTTAAAAGTTTATTTTTAATACCCACGAGAGTATCAAAGTACCTAACCAATTCGGGGGACATTTTTCGATTTTTAAAATTCGAAATATCTGTGGCAACTGAAAAAAATTGGCGACTTACAGGGGTCTTTAAGAATGTTTACACAATATTCAACATTTTAAAACTTTTTCACTGTTGCTTCTGCGTTTGTGTGTGCACAGGACATATTCCCCACTACAACCCAGTCACCGAATAATTCTCGGAAGATGTTCTCCGTAGTTGAGAACGAAACGTCAGGGAGAAGAAGTTCTACAGATCGACCACGGCAACTTAGCCCGGAAGAGTTTACTGATAAAGACGCCGGCCGTGAAAGCCTACATGGAATAATTCTCTTAAAAGTTTATTGGCACAATTCATACTATTTAACTGAAATTGTGCTTCGCTGTATGAAATATTATAGCTACTTGTGCAGCTAAAGATTTGTTATTGGTTGTTGTAGTTGAACTTGTCTGCTTGTTGAAGAAGGTGGAACTTTTGGGGTTTTGTTTTATTCCGCACTCCTTACTTTTATGACCTATTAATTTAAAAGCGTATAATAACTATACCGTTTCATAGTCTGGTATCATGTATATACAATAGTGAAACACCCTGGATGAAATGACCCAACAAAACATAACCTCAAAATGGTTCAAATGGCTCTGAGCACTATGCGACTCAACTTCTGAGGTCATCAGTCGCCTAGAACTTAGAACTAATTAAACCTAACTAACCTAAGGACATCACACACATCCATGCCCGAGGCAGGATTCGAACCTGCGACCGTAGCGGTCACGCGGAAACATAACCTCATACTACGCTCTATCAAATACATTAATTTACCAATTACCTGCCCTAGATTCACGTTGCAGGTAGTCATTGTTCACTCCATGTGCGATAATAAATTATTTCCTACGCAGGAACAACAAGCTTTATGTCTATTTATTTTCATTGGGCTAGTCCAAAAATAGTTTTCCTCCGATTTTAAAGATAAGTACATATGCAACGAGGTTCCTCCATGGCGATTTTTTATGCTGCTCCTCATCACATTCGCCACCCGTTGCATCACACGTACACCATAACAGAGATAAGAGACAGACACCCACCGACACAACGGCTGCAAAACCATTGAAGCAAAATAAAGGTCGAGGCGAGCTCCAGGGATATTTCCATTTCCTTGTCTTTAATTACGTGTTTTTAGGTTAACAAACTTAATAATTTTGTTCTCTGCGGCACTTCTAGAATCTAAAACCAACATAACTAGCATACATGCACATCTAGAGTATGTCTTTGTGAAGCTAGTTTAACCCTTTACGTCTCAGGTGCCGTCTCACAGACAGCTAACCTTTATTATTACTCCATTGCTCATGCATAGAGGTGGCGCAGGAAACTACAGCCTTTTCTAGTTGTTCTTCCCCGAAGCCTCCGTAGTTTCCTTTCTCGGTAGGCACTTGACTGTGATGCGGACGTATAATATTACCGCATCTTTCGTGCTAGCGGTCTCTGAGACCGCACCTAGGACTTGGCCTTATGGATTCAGTACTCAGGTAATCGTCTGCTGACTCTGAGGATACTGTTTTAAAAGGGTTTGAGGGCAGTTTATGAAGTGACGTTGGGTTAGATAGTGACTACACAACTGAAAGTGAACGTAATTCAGAAAGTGAAGACGAACTTGTTTTGCCACGTGTGAATTCCTTGTTAGAAACAAGGGATCAAAGTGATGAAGACAGAAGTGTAGAGATTGAATCTTTAGCTGAAGATTCTGCTAGAAATACATTTTGTTGAAACAATATCGCTGGTCGTCTAAGCCGCTTCCAACGATGGCTGATGGTATTATTTTTCCGCATGTTGAACACAAGTGGGGTGAATGCGATTTCCCTTCAAAATTTCTAGAAAGACGATAGGTGAGCCGCTTTAATTTTTCGAAGAAGCTTGCTAACTCTTTGGTGACACAAGAGATAAGAAGCGAGTCAACAACTATCACATATCCTGTGAACTTCGTGCAGCCACTCACCTTGTTTTGGGTATAGCAGAACCAAGAAGTAAAAGTCGCTGTGGAAAGGTTGGAAAAACGCAAAACATGCTCCACCTGTGACCCAAAGAAGAATAGAAAGACGTATTATATTTGTCGTTGTTGCAAGAAGCGAATCTAGCTTGGTTTCTCTACAAAAATTGTCAGCGAGTGCAAAGAAAACCTCTCAGAAGGAAACTAAAACCTTGAAAAGTACTGGTGTAGTTTTCATTTTTTGGAAGTTTATGGGAGTTTATGTTCTGTTGTTAAGTGTATAATAACCAATAAAAATATAGCAAAAAGTATAATTTGGAGCGCACGTTATTTGAGTTTTCGTGTCACTAACATTATCATGCAATATTACGTTTATTTTGTGCAGTTTTTTTATTTAAATGCGGTTTTTTCGAAAAAATAAATTTAAAAAATGTTTGAACATATTTTTAGTGTGTTATTAATGTAACAATTCATATACAAAACTGAACTGTTTCATTGAAGTTGCTGAATGCAATTTTTATGGCTGTCAGACCGCATCTGGGATAGAGAGTGACAAAAAGACACCTGGAGAACTAAGAGTTAATGTTTCGAGTGACGTTAATGCGCTCTGTAGCAGGTTCATTACTGCTGCAGAACAATCCAATGATGCCAATGTACAGTTCGATCTATCGCTCATAAAATTTCGATAATCGAAGTTGAATCGCTAAAAATCGAAAGAAAAGAAAAAAGAACATTGCACTACAACCACACGTTATTATATTTCAATGAAATACGGCAAAAATGTTCTTAAACTTCTGAGATGGGAGAGTGAAAAAAATAAGGTCACAGTATGTGGAAAGCCTGAAAATACGAGAGACCTGGTCACCATAGATGTACACGTCGAGCGCACAAGTTCGCATACGTGTTAACGACTCGGAAGCAAGCTGGAGAGTGCCTGTGTAAGGCAAGCAATCCAGCAAGCAGCTGCTACAGTGCTGTGCATTATTGCGGAACAGTTAACACATACGTGAATGTGATAATGTAGAATGAACTGAGTGAGAGAGAATATTGATTAACTTTAACTGATTAAGACGTATGAGAGACATATACCTCACAAGTGATTCTAAGCACTCTCACAGTAAAAAGTAAGAATACCAAGGTTTTTTGCCTTTAAGGAGATCCTTTTCTTATTTAGTTCTTTTCAAATTAAATCAGTCGAGAGGCCATAGTCATTTACTTATTTATATTTAATTTCAGCGTGAAACTCCCTACCAGTACGCCTACAAGAATAGAAAACCTCCGAAACCAAAACTTGGAGAAGAACTTCAGGCTAAGTTACGTAACGGCCACGAGGAAGTGGAAGTGGTGGGCGTGAAACTACTCCTTTTTTGGATCTATGAAAAACGGTAAGAGCGTCGAAGACAGCAGCAGCTGAAGTAGAGCGTGACTCTTAGCTTTTGTTAGTCGCTCAGTCTGGCGCTTTGACAATAGGGTGGAGCTACGTGCTGATCACCGCCTTTGTTTTGGATTTGAGCGGAAATTAAGGAATCTTTAAATTTATCGTGCAAACATTTCTATTTATTTCGTACTGCGGCTGCTGACAAAAAAACGGTGTGCGATTAGCAGTATCTTAAGCCTGAAAAACGCATTGCATAACTAGAAATGCACAGTAAATTGAAAAGAAAATTAGTGAATAATGCTATTTTCAAGTATCTGACTACTGGTTAGTCACTTAAAAGCCTAGCGATTTCTTATCATGTGTGAGTTGCAGCTGTTGTGAAACACGACAAAGACATTTCTACATCCACATCTACATCCATACTTCGCAAGCCACCTGACGGTGTGTGGCCGAGGGTACCTTGAGTACCACTATCGGTTCTCCCTTCTATTCCAGTCTCGTATTGTTCCTGGAAAGAAGATTTGTCGGTATGCCTCTGTGTGGGCTCTAATCTCTATGATTTTATCCTCATGGTCTCTTCGCGAGATATACGTAGGAGGGAGCAATATACTGCTTGACTCCTCGGTGAAGGTATGTTCTCGAAACTTCAACAAAAGCCCGTACCGAGCTACTGAGCGTTTCTCCGGCAGAGTCTTCCACTGGAGTTTATCTATCATCTCCGTAACGCTTTCGCGATTACTAAATGATCCTGTAACGAAGCGCGCTGCTCTCCGTTAGATCTTCTCTCTCTCTTCTATCAACCCTACCTGGTACGGATCCCACACTGCTGAGCAGTATTCAAGCAGAGGGCGAACAAGACTACTGTAACCTACTTCCTTTGTTTTCGGACTGAATTTCCTTAGGATTCCTCCAATGAATCTCAGTCTGGCATCTGCTTTACCGACGATCAACTTTATATGGTCATTCCATTTTAAATCACCCCTAATGCGTACTCCCAGGTAATTTATGGAATTAACTGCTTCCAGCTGCTGAC
The DNA here is from genome assembly GCF_021461395.2 of Schistocerca americana. Taxonomy (NCBI): domain Eukaryota; kingdom Metazoa; phylum Arthropoda; class Insecta; order Orthoptera; family Acrididae; genus Schistocerca; species Schistocerca americana. The sequence goes on along the minus strand of NC_060125.1, from coordinate 234,778,378 downwards.
CTGCTATATTGTAGCTAAATGATAAGGGATCTTTCTTTCTATGTATTCGCAGCACATTACACTTTTCTACATTGAGATTCAGTTGCCATTCCCTGCACCATGCGTCAATTCGCTGCAGATCCTCCTGCATTTCAGTACAATTTTCCATTGTTACAACCTCTCGATATACCACAGCACCATCCGCAAAAAGCCTCAGTGAACTTCCGATGTCATCCACAAGGTCATTTATGTATATTGTGAATAGCAACGGTCCCATGACACTCCCCTGCGGCACACCTAAAATCTCTCTTACTTCGGAAGACTTCTCTCCATTGAGAATGACATGCTGCGTTCTGTTATCTACGAACTCTTCAATCCAATCACACAATTGGTCTGACTGTCATATGGACCTTACCTTGTTCTTTAAACGACTGTGGGGTACTATATCGAACGCCTTGCGAAAGTCAAGAAACACGACATCTACCTGGGAACCCGTGTCTATGGCCCTCTGAGTCTCGCAGACGAATAACGCGAGCTGGGTTTCACACGATCGTCTTTTTCGAAACCCATGCTGTTTCCTACAGAGTAGATTTCTAGTCTCCAGGAAAGTCATTATACTACAACATAAAACGTGTTCCAATACGTGTTCTCTGCACAAATCGGACCACCATGATGAGATTTATTACCCTTGGAAGTTGTGTGGTAGGTGGATAAAAACTTCATGTACGTGTTCTGTATACAGTTTTGACAGAGGCTCCAGCTCAGACGTTAATATCAACACAACGCAATCGCTGACAGTTAATCCAGTGGGTGGCTAGGTGGCGGGGGGTGGGAGGGGGGAGGGGGGGGGAGGGGGGGCTATGGGGCTACGGTCAAAGGGGCCCATACTGGGTGGCAAGAGGGGGGCGCAGCCTCCCCCAACGCTACCTCTCAGGGAAAGGAAAAATATAGTGTAATCAGATCTTTTTCTTCCAACAATGTGATTTAAAAGTCGGCATTACGCCGAGTGTGAACTGGAACTTTTTAGGGCTACTTACATGTCATTCGTTTCCCAAATTATTGAAACTAATTCTCCATACTCCAAAAACTAACTGGGTAATCTCAACAACAACAACAACCAGACTTAATAAAGCACTCCGTCGTCAGGCCACGATTGGCCTACCGGGACCATCCGACCGCCGTGTCATCCTCGGTGGAGGATGCGTATAGGAGGGGCGTGGGGTCAGCACACCGCTCTCTCGGTCGTTATGATGGTATTCTTGACCGAAGCCGCTACAATTCGGTCGAGTAGCTCCTGAATTGGCATCACGAGGCTGAGTGCAACCGAAAAATGGCAACGGCGCATGGCGGCCTGGATGGTCACCCATCCAAGTGCAGACCACGCCCGACAGTGCTTAACTTCGGTGATCTCACGGGAACCGGTGTATCCACTGCGGCAAGGCCGTTGCCACCTTTCCGACTTAATAGTCTCAAAAATTTTCTCGCTACTGTAATTTGCATTATAATAAACTGAGTACCTGCAATTGCCCGCGTATTTGTTTATTTCAGTCTTCTGTTAGTCCACTCCTCCTTACCGAGCGAGGTGGCGCAGTGGTTAGACACTGGACTCGCATTCGGGAGGACGACGGTTCAATCCCGCGTCCGGCCATCCTGATTTAGGTTTTCCGTGATTTCCCTCAATCGCTCCAGGCAAATGCCGGGATGGTTCCTTTCAAAGGGCACGGCCGACTTCCTTCCCCGTCCTTCCCTAATCCGATGAGACCGATGACCTCGCTGTCTGGTCTCCTTCCCCGAAACAACCAACCAACCAACCACTCCTCCTTACCCTCTCTCTATCCATCTCTTCCTCCCACCTGCCCTTGCTCATCCCCTCCTCTTCCCTTTTTCTGCTCCCCCCGTCGGAGATTCGAGTCCTCCCTCGGGCATGGGTGTGTGAGTTGTCCTTAGTGTAAGTTAGTTTAAGTTAGATTATGCAGTGTTTAAGCATAGGGACGGATGACCTCAGCAGTTCGGTCCGATAGTCCTCACCACAAGTTTCCAAATTTTCCCTTTTCCTGTCCATTTCCTCCTCCCTCTTTCTCTGTTCATTTCCTCCTCCTCCTCTCCCTGCCTATCTTTCCCACCCCCTATCTATGTCCATCTCTTCCACTTTCCTTCCTCTGTCCATCACCTCCTCCCCCCTGTCTGTCTTCAAATACTGCTTCCCCTTCCCTGTCTCTCCATCTCCTCCTACGTCCTTCTCTCTCCACATTGTCTCGCCCACCCTAATAGGATGCTGATGGTTCTTACTCCCTCTGTATTTCCTTCCATATCACGACTACTATGTATATCAAATTTGGTTGAAATCGTTCCAGGGGTTTCAGGTGAGAATTTTACCTGTGGCTTTGCCCATGTATGTACATGACAAATACATCCCAAATATTCTTAACATACACTACTTGCCATTAAAATTGCTACACCAAGAAGAAATGCATATGATAAACGGGTATTCATTGGACAAATATACTATACACTGACATGTGATTACATTTTCACGCAATTGGGGTGCATTGATCCTGAGAAATCAGTACCCAGAACAACCACCTCTGGCCGTAATAACGGCCTTGATACGCCTGGGCATTGAGTCAAACAGAGCTTGGATGGCGTGTACAGGTACGGCTGCCCATGCAGCTTCAACACGATACCACAGTTCATCAAGAGTAGTGACTGGCGTATTGTGACGAGCCACTTGCTCGGCCACTCTTGAGCAGACGTTTTCAATTGGTGAGAGATCTGGAGAATGTGCTGGCCACGGCAGCAGTCGAACATTTTCTGTATCCAGAAAGGCCCGTACAGGACCTACAACATGCGGTAGTGCATTAGCCTGCTGAAATGTAGGGTTTCGCAGGGATCGAATGAAGGGTAGAACCACGGGTCGTAAACATCTGAAATGTAACGTTCACTGTGCAAAGTGCAGTAAATGCGAACAAGAGGTGACCTAGACGTGTGACCAATGGCACCCCATACCATCACGCCGGGTGATACGCCAATATGGCGATGACGAATACACGCTTCCAATGTGTGTTCACCACGGTGTCGCCAAACACGGATGCGACCATCATGATGCTGTAAACAGAACCTGGATTCATCCGAAAAAATGACGTTTTGCTATTCGTGCACCCACGTTCGTCGTTCAGTACACCATCGCAGGTGCTCCTGTCTGTGATGCAGCGTCAAGGGTAACCGCAGCCATGGTCTCCGAGCTGATAGTCCATGCTGCTGCAAACGTCGTCGAACTGTTCGTGCAGATGGTTATTGTCTTGCAAACGTCGCCATCTGTTCAGTCAGGAAACGAGACGTGGCTGCACGATCCGTTACAGCCATGCGGATAAGATGCCTATCGTCACGACTGCTAGTGATACGAGGCCGTTGGGATCCAGCACGGCGTTCCGTATTACCCTCCTGAACCCACCGATTCCATATTCTGCTAACAGTCATTGGATCTCGACCAACGCGAGCAACAATGTCACGATACGATAAACCGTAATCGCGATAGGCTACAATCCGAGCTTTATCAAAGTCGGAAACGTGATGGTACGCATTTCTCCTCTTTACACGAGGCATCACAACAACGTTTCACCAGGCAACGCCGGTCAACTGCTTTTTGTGTATGAGAATTCGGTTGGAAACTTTCCTCATGTCAGCACGTTGTTGGTGTCGCCACCGGCGCCAACCTTGTGAGAATGCTCTGAAAAGCTAATGATTTGCATATCACAGTATCTACCTCTTGTCGGTTAAATATCGCGTCTGTAGCACGTCATCTTCGTGGTGTAGCAATTTTAATGGCCAGTAGTGCATTTCACCCTTAGCTGCTTACATATTTCAGTTGTAAAAATGGCTCTGAGCGCTATGGGACTTAATGGCTGAGGTCATCAGTCCCCCAGAACTTAGAACTAGTTAAACCTAACTAACCTAAGGACATCGCACACATCCATGCCCGAGGCAGGATTAGAACCTGCGACTGTAGCGGTCGCGTGGTTCCAGACTACAGCGCCTATAACCGCTAGACCACCGCGGCCGGCCATCTGTATTGTTGCCAAATTTAGTCAAGATGGTGGCAGCAGATGTAGCAAAGTTGCACTGATGTCCCCCTCCTCCTTTCCCCCCTTATTCTTCTCCTCTCCCACCCCACCTCCTCCCCTCCCCTCCCCTCCCCTCCCCATACCATCCGGCTATTTCGGTTATATCTCTAGCGAGTTTCACCTGGCAGTTTCATTCTCATTATGACGTCGTATCTCCTGAACTCTGTGCTCTATAGTGACGTGATGAACGCTAATCAAGTAATGAATTAAAATTAAAACGTCACGAATGATGCGGTAGTTTTTACGCATCTCAGTGTTAATGACGTCATATCTCCTGAATTAGTACAATGACATACTGTAGTTTTCGGCGTACGTTCAGCAGCATACGCTGCTACTGTGACCGAAATGTGTTGCGAATAGAGTTAGAAGAAGTAATAAAATAAAACGTCATGCATGATGCGGGAGTTTTTCACGGATATCTCCTTGCCTATGTGTCATACAGTGATGTGCAGGGTGTTTCAAAATGAATATACGAGTTAAGACTTTGTTGCATTTGTTACATTGAACTTAGAATTACATATAATACATCAAATTAAAGAGCAACTCAAACAGTTTTTCCTACGAGTGTTCAATGTGAGCACCATTCGTCACACATCCAATCGATAGGCGAGTTCTTCCCAAACTTTGATCAGTGTGTGTGGAGTAACTGTTTCGATGACGCTGTTTCTAAAGTCGGGTAGTTGATTTGGTAGAGGTGGCACAAACACGTTATTCTTTATATACACCCAAAGGTAAAAAACGCATGGCGGCAGAGAGTGTGTGAACGTGGAGGTCATGAAAAACACGTTCTTGACATCCGGCCCCTTGAGCCAATCCAGCGGTCGTGTACAACGTCGGTTAACCAATCGCTTACTGAGGCGGTGCACCATCTTGCTGACAAATGAAGTTGTCTGGTTCAGCTTCTTCCAGTTGAGAAAGAGCCATAGTTCTAGCGCATCAAGATAAGAAACACTACATTGATTTGCTTCACCAAAAAAGAAACACCGGTAAACTTTCCGCCGGGATATGACACAAAAAACATTGAATTTAGGGGTATCTCTTGCGAATGTGCCATCTAGTGGGATTTGCTGACCCCCAGATGCGCACATTATGTGTGTTCATATTGTCACGTAGAAGAAAGTGAAATTTGATGACTGACGAACACTAACTTCACTTAACGAAGGTTTATTCAGCACTTGCACATGCAAGAGCGCGGAGCGAACTGCCTCTGGCCAGAACGCATACAGTACATATACAGTTACACAACATTCCACTACAATGATTCTTGACATTTGTGGATATTTCTACAATGTACTCGAACCGAATATAGAAATTAAAACTGTACAGTCTAGGTGAGCTGTGAACTCACGACCCTCCATACAACTGTTTCGTATCATAACCACTACACCACAGCGCTACTCAGCTTCTTCTGTGACAATATTTCCGCTTAGGTGAAATAACGATTCATCGCTGAAGATGACGCTACCCAGAAAATCTTCGTTGCCATACAGCTACATTTCGTTTGCAAAATCGTGTGTAAACCGGAGTCTGTAGGTTTTAGAACTTGTAACAGCTGTAAACAATAAGATAAGGATGTTGTTGTAAGCGTCTCCTTAAAAGTCTCCACACAGAAGTCACTGGAACTGCCAATTCACGGCTAGCATTCCGACCTGATTTCTTGGTGCTACGCGCGAAAGACTCATTCGTTCAACATGTGCTTCAGTCACTCTTGGTAGATCCATACTCTCGCCTTTGCGCACAGGTATAGAAACAAAACTATTTGGGTTGCTCTTTCATTTGCTGCATTGTTTATAATTGTAAGTTGAGTGTAATAAATGCAACAGAGCGTTAAACACGTATATTCATTTTGAAACACCCTGTATTTTTGCAGGTACGTTCAGCAGTATAAGCCAACGCTGTCTGCAAAATTAAAACGCCATGATGCAGCAACTTTATTGTTGAATAGCGAGAATGCCGTAAACCTTTCGTGACTGTGTTCTGTGAATCAGCTGTCAACTCACGACATTATAAACAAACAAGGATTTCGCGCGTGTTTTTCTCCTCTATAAATAGACTGTATAGTGATATTCAAAACCAATGACATTTTCAGAAAAACTTTTACCAGTGACTCAGTGCATTGTAAACCAACATGGAGTCTACGTGTGTTATACATCTCAAGATACAGTATAGGTTGTGCAGTAATAATGATAACAAATTACCTGTTTACAGGTGTTCAGTGCTTTGATTAAAACAAGTGCATTTATTTTGAATTATCCAGGATGTCACATCTTGTGATACTTACTTTTGGTATATTTATAAGTTTACTTAAATATTTTCATAAGCATTTCCCATTCTCACTAAACACCACAAATAATAGGTGAAATGAGCAATTTATTTATTGATAAGTAGGTAAGTAAGTAAGCATGTCCCACAAATTTTCTGCTATTCTGAAGCAAAATTAAATATTTAGAATTTCGTTATATTTTGTCTACTATATCAGGCATTAAACACTCTATTATTGTTTACTACATGCTGTTTCTCACTTGTCCAGTATTTTTCCTTATGTTTCTCCCATTTGCAAATATTGCTCACGTTTTCAACATTTGTATGTGTGTATTCAAATCACTTGATAAGTTAGGCCATTTTGTAGTCTTTGATCACTCAGTTATACATTATACCATTACTTTCGTTTTGCATGTGACATTAGATTCAATCGAACTATTGCTTATTAATGCTACAATAATAAGTAACAAGATCATATGGACTTCATCCTGAGTGACCATTTGATAGTCACTTTTTTGTATAATTCGGGTTAATGCATGTATTAATTAGACTCGGTGGGTCGATTATCTGATCATCTCTAAGACAGTCCACTTGCACTGCACCGGACACAGTTCCCGAAAAAAAAAATTAAGCGTCCACAAGGAAGGAAGGAGTATGCAGCACAACAACACAGTACCTAACATAAGAAATTTTTGCAGTATTTATGTTGTAATTTCCATTAACGGAGAAATTTTTTATATAATATATTTTGCCACTGTTTTGCAAATATCTACTTATGGATGAATATGATTATGTAATTTAAATGGAATGTCTAACGAAGAATTATGTAATAACATGTAGTAAACATGCTGGTATAGTGAGGACGATTTGCTATTATGAACAGTCAAAGAGTATATTTGAAGTAGGATACATTCTCACTAGGTGTGAATGTGCACAAGGCAGTTGAGTTTGGCCTGAGCTGTTGTGCGGCAGGCTCTGACAGAGGCGCTCAGGGATGGTGCTTGCTAGCTGCATGTAGTGCACCAGCTGCCACTCACTGAAGTAAGGCCAAGAAGTGTATCAAAGCTAGCCAGCGTAGTAGTTTCATTTTGTGAATGATTACCAGCCTAACGTTAATATTGCGTTACAAGTGCTTAAACATGAACAATTACCAAGTGGGGTCCTGTTCTGTCATTATTAATTAAACCGAATGTCAATGTTGATGGCAAAAAGAATAAAATAGGTGAGCTAATTTAATTTTCATAATTTGTTTAAAAAAGTGAAAGTTATCGACACTTAAACAATAATTGAGACTGATAGTTAAAGATAATGGACTTTATTGTTCTGCGAAATCTTCACTTAAAAATCCAGTATTAATATTCATTGATTATGGAAAAGTAGTTTAGTAGATTACTCAACATCAGAATGTTTAATTTCTTTGTGTGATCAATAATTTCTGTTCTCATTGCGAAATACATAACAGTGATATGTAATTCAAGTTACATAGTAATAAAACATATTTTGCTTAACGGAAAATATCTTTTTGTGAACAATTACCATTGTAGAAATATTAACAGTGGGCTTTATGCTACGATTTGTGAAGCTATTTATTACGCAGACTCAGTGACAAACAATTAGCTGTCAACTGCATATGCTTGGAGCAATTTTCTTTACTGATTTCACGATTAGATTTATTTCGTGTTGCTAACACTGATTTTGATTCTGAGCAAAGTGTTATTGTGTCCGTTCCCACCCGATTGTCTTGCATTAATAATCATGTAAATACTTTTCCAAAGTGATTAACAACTATACAGTATTGTTCACTGACACTGTGACCTGGCGACCGTTTTCTATAACAATCGCAATCTAAACTAAAAAACATTTAACTTCATTACCTGAATTACAGTAACTACTTTGCTGTTATTATCTTTCGATCGTTATTGCGTAGAAGTAGTCGCACAATAATGATTCGGTTATAACTTATTCTACGTTTTTTTTATTTAATTTGTTCTTCGGAACTGATGCCTTTTCCCAGACAACAGGGACATTAGGAACACGTGTCATTAATTATTTCAGTTCTCCGAAGGTGTATATCCGTTATGGGTGGATTACAGTTACTCACTCCAACATCAGGTTTGTCATTAGAGATGGGGCAAAGCTCGGATTATGGAAGGAACCATCCCAACTTTTCCTTGGATTGATCTAGGGATATTATGGAAAACCTAAATCTGAATGGCTGAACGGGGTGAAATTGTCGTCCTCCTGAATGTGAGTTAAGTGCACTAACCAATGTGCACTTCACTCGATCACAAGGGAGAAGTGAATGAACAAACTTCACGAACTGAGAGGTTATATGATTTTATTTCAGTGATCAGAAACTTAAGACATATTTACAAAGAACTTGGCAGTATGAGCCAACTGTTCAGTACAACGTTGTAATCCGTGTGGCCTAGACGCATGCATTGATGTGATGGGAAAGTTCTTATAAAACCGTTGTGTCCTGAGGTGAGCTACCCTTGTCTGTTATCGCTGGTCCTTGATATCCTGGTAACTGGTACTGGGACGAAGTTGATGTCTGAGTTGGTCCCACACGTATTCTGTTGGAGACAAATTGTTAATTTTGCTGGTCACAAGAGTACGTCATCCTTACACGGACAGTTTAGTTTAGAGGCACGAGCCATCAGTGATGAACATTACACTGCTGAAAAGTGGCACCACGATACTGTCACATAACAGGTATACATGAGGGCAGAGGTTATCTGTACTGTACTTTTGTGCCATCAAAACCATTAGTATACATAGAGGTATACCTAGTATACCTACAGGTCACTCAGTCACTACCAGCCATGACCCAAAGTTATAATGGATGGCTCTGTATACCATGACGCCAGGTATAAGGCCGTTACACCTCTTCAAACCAGTGGAAGAATGGAACCTCTCTATTGGTCGCTACAATACTCAATGACGATGGTCATCTGGGGTAGTGCAGAACTGCGTTTGATTGTTGAACACAATGCATTCGTCAGCATTGCATGCTTCCCAATCAAGGCACACAACTCTAAACACAGTCATTTGTGTTGTGTTAACAGCACCCTATGCATGAGATAGTAATACCCTTGTCTGGCTACTGCTAGTCTCCAAACAATAATGCACGATCACACACAGTGTTACATGGATTCCAAAACTTGTTGTCGTATGGAAGACATAGATGTGAAGAGGCCGTGTGAGCAGACGTGATAGACTGGAAACGTGATGGCAAAGTATGCTTGCTCTTGCATTTCCATGCAGTCCAACATTAGGCCACTGTCACATCTGAACGCCCTCCAAATTTAGATATCACTTGATTTGACCAGCCGGCCAAATGGATACCCACAATGAGTCCCCTTTCAAACTTTGTCATATGCCGATAACGCTGTCTCACATGAGTATATGGCATCTCTGCGTCCTTCATAGTGAGCACTCACCATCTAGCGCTGTTTACACTACTTGTATACACTACCATGTCTGCTAATAACACCAAACACGAACAATTCTAATGCTGATATACACTCCTGGAAATGGAAAAAAGAACACATTGACACCGGTGTGTCAGACCCACCACACTTGCTCCGGACACTGCGAGAGGGCTGTACAAGCAATGATCACACGCACGGCACAGCGGACACACCAGGAACCGCGGTGTTGGCCGTCGAATGGCGCTAGCTGCGCAGCATTTGTGCACCGCCGCCGTCAGTGTCAGCCAGTTTGCCGTGGCATACGGAGCTCCATCGCAGTCTTTAACACTGGTAGCATGCCGCGACAGCGTGGACGTGAACCGTATGTGCAGTTGACGGACTTTGAGCGAGGGCGTATAGTGGGCATGCGGGAGGCCGGGTGGACGTACCGCCGAATTGCTCAACACGTGGGGCGTGAGGTCTCCACAGTACATCGATGTTGTCGCCAGTGGTCGGCGGAAGGTGCTCGTGCCCGTCGTCCTGGGACCGGACCGCAGCGACGCACGGATGCACGCCAAGACCGTAGGATCCTACGCAGTGCCGTAGGGGACCGCACCGCCACTTATCAGCAAATTAGGGACACTGTTGCTCCTGGGGTATCGGCGAGGACCATTCGCAACCGTCTCCATGAAGCTGGGCTACGGTCCCGCACACCGTTACGCCGTCTTCCGCTCACGCCCCAACATCGTGCAGCCCGCCTCCAGTGGTGTCGCGACAGGCGTGAATGGAGGGACGAATGGAGACGTGTCGTCTTCAGCGATGAGAGTCGCTTCTGCCTTGGTGCCAATGATGGTCGTATGCGTGTTTGGCGCCGTGCAGGTGAGCGCCACAATCAGGACTGCATACGACCGAGGCACACAGGGCCAACACCTGGCATCATGGTGTGGGGAGCGATCTCCTACACTGGCCGTACACCACTGGTGATCGTCGAGGGGACACTGAATAGTGCACGGTACATCCAAACCGTCATCGAACCCATCGTTCTACCATTCCTAGACCGGCAAGGGAATTTGCTGTTCCAACAGGACAATGCACGTCCGCATGTATCCCGTGCCACCCAACGTGCTCTAGAAGGTGTAAGTCAACTACCCTGGCCAGCAAGATCTCCGGATCTGTCCCCCATTGAGCATGTTTGGGACTGGATGAAGCGTCGTCTCACGCGGTCTGCACGTCCAGCACGAACGCTGGTCCACCTGAGGCGCCAGGTGGAAATGGCATGGCAAGCCGGTCCACAGGACTACATCCAGCATCTCTACGATCGTCTCCATGGGAGAATAGCAGCCTGCATTGCTGCGAAAGGTGGATATACACTGTACTAGTGCCGACATAGTGCATGCTCTGTTGCCTGTGTCTATGTGCCTGTGGTTCTGTCAGTGTGATCATGTGATGTATCTGACCCCAGGAATGTGTCAATAAAGTTTCCCCTTCCTGAGACAATGAATTCACGGTGTTCTTATTTCAATTTCCAGGAGTGTATCTGTCACAGAGACTTGCAACTCTAATCGTTTATGTACCCACTGTGGTTACATTGACACCCGACTATATCTTCTAGGTGCTTCATTTCCTTTAGGCAGTGTAATTACATAGCTGTTTTGGCCGATGGCCTGCCTACACTGGCTTCTCGGTTCCTTTTGTATTTAAATAAGCAAGAACAATTATTTTTGTTTTATGATCTCGTGATAAACCTAAATTTGATTGTTTTTAGCGTGAGCTGTGCACGTGTGTTAATTTACCCTTCGTTATTTTTACATTTAATTTGCAGTTTCCATAAACATGATAATATGATACATATACAATAATTTTGCCTGGCTCACTAAATACTAAGCATATACAAATACTACCTAACATTGACTACTACAAGATAAATTTTCTGTTCTCTTCCTTTCTCTCTCTTTTTCTTTTTCTTCTTTTCCATGGCTCTTCGCAAAATTCTTCAAAAGGTTTCTTTTCGGTTCCTGTAGATATGTGAGATATGTGTCACTAAACGTCTTCATTACACAAGTAAAGGTTAGTCATAGTCATTTAGTTATTCCAATTATTCTATATTTTTAAATTCAGCTAATTTTCTTTTTCTATGTGATAATATGCACCACTGTAGCAGTTGCAGGCAGCATTCTTCGGACTGCGCAGAGAGTCTCTCGCTCACTTGCCTGTCATAGGACGTATGCCAGCCTGTGCGTTCGTCACGTGTTAATAGTTAGTATCACTGTGATAGAACGTATATTTATAATAGATTTCTGAAACTTGATGTTATTAAGTGCTTCATGAAAATAAATCGAGAAATTTATTAGTTAACATGTCGATTATCAACCTTATTCTGGTTGTTGTCTTTCGTCCATCCCTACACGGCCCCTTCCAGACTTGGAAAATGCGTTTATCCACTGTGATCTCAAGGAATTAACGACGAGAAAGTGAAGGGAGCTTACACAACAAACCACAGAGCCACACAAGGCATACACTTTAACCTGTAAAAAAGCTTAGAAGTGTACAGGGTGTTATCAGGATTGGTTGATGGCTGCACCTCCACTCGTAGCTCTCATGAACTAGGGGTCCAGTGGCTCAAATGGCTCTGAGCACTATGGGACTCAACTGCTGAGGTCATTAGTCCCCTAGAACTTAGAACTAGTTAAACCTAACTAACCTAAGGACATCACAAACATCCATGCCCGAGGCAGGATTCGAACCTGCGACCGTAGCGGTCTCGCGGTTCCAGACTGCAGCGCCTTTAACCGCACGGCCACTTCGGCCGGCGGGGTCCAGTGGCTCTGGTGCATAGTGTCTTCACCTCAAACCATGGAGGCACATTCTGTTTCTATTCCCTTGCGAAAACCAAATGTCCAACAACCATTAATTTATGGAATAATTTAATTACTCTATCAGTTTCGGTCTCATTTGCATCATCTTCAGGCCACTGTAAAATTCGACAAATTCATCAAACTTACAACAGAAAACAAATGTGGTATGCAACATCAATTGTCATTATTTAAAAATAAATTTACAATGCAGATGCTTTAGTAAGAAATATACAAAGAGATATTTAAAATACAAACACGTTAAAATAAAATGCATGATCTACAAACACTGGCCACTGTGAACCGTCATTACCTATTAACTGTAATAATAACAACCACTTAAACAAAATACATTTAACATAAAATTAGGAAATACAGTTAAAATAACTACTGTGTAGTAAGTAGAAGAGCCTTCACTAAAAAATACTCTGATTCATGTCGTACAAACAATAGTATAACGTACAGTGCTGATAGTGTAACGAAACGTCATGAAGAAAGAAAATCTGTCTTAAAATGGTATGTGAAAAAGTAAGAAAAAGGAGTAATGTAGGCATAAGTATGATAAAGAAAGAAGCGAACCGATTATAATAGTATAATTGAGTTGTGAAGGAATGCAAGAACCGCTAAAAAGATTGGAAACCCGCAATGAGAATCCTGTATTTAGTTCAAAGCAGAAGCCTATCCTCGAAAACATAACATTTTCCGATGTTGTGCAAATAAGAGATAAATCATGTGAAGCACAAAAAAGTAAAAACAAGATACTGTCTTTAAACTTCTAATACGTTGTAATTATAAATATTTCCTATTACTCGTGTTTCACATCCACAGAAAACCACTTTCAAATAATGTCACCAAAGACATAAAACAGAAAAGCAAAATACAAAAGTAGATGTCAATTACAGTAGCTACCACTATATAATGTGGAGGTGGGAATTGTTGTAATTAGAAACCTTGTCAGTTGTTTTAAATTACAATAGCACAGAATAAAATAGTCTATGAGGAAAATTGATTTGTTAAAAGAATATGAATTACTCCTCAACAAAACATGGGTGCTCAAACAAAGGCCCAAGAGGGACTATATAATATTCATAAAACGGGATGTGAACCATCACCTATAAAATCTAAGGTATGAAAGATGGGATACAACAGAAAACACATATAAAGTGTGCAAATATAAACAAGGATGATGTGCTAGAACAGTCAATATCCAAGGAGTAGTATTCAAACCATAAAAACCAATTTAAAAACGGGGTGCTGACAAACACCCATCAACTGGTCGAACGGCTGCATAAACATGAACAATGAAGAAGATATAGACACAATGACAAAAAGGTTTAGAGCCAGAAGAGTTTATTAAAAATATAAAAAGTGGAGGAACGAGCTGATTGCATGCAAACCCATATCACTAGAACTGTTGGGAAGCTAAGCAAAACCTGAAGAACAACCTGTCAGTTGGCAATAGAAATTATTGCCCTTTGACTGCTACACAAGTCAAAGTCACATACATAAAGAATATTAAAACATGATCCTAACAAATCAATAAACTGTCACAACATCCTAATAGTTATGGCCATAAATATTATAAAGCCTAAAATATCGGTAATCGGATGAAAATGGTACTAATGACAGAAAATTAGTGAACGATGCTAAACTTAAATGGAATCATTGCTTCTATTATAGTGGACAAATGATGTTTCACACCCTGTCTTATTAATACTACTTAGCCCCTCTTGGTCCTTTGTTCAAACACTCATGTTTGGTTGAGGATCATCTCATATTCCTTTAAAAACTCAACTTTTTTCTCAGACTATTTTATTCTATGCTGTTACAGGTTAAAACAATTTACAGTGTCTCTTATTACAATAATTCTTATTTCTGCATTATACTGGGGTAGCTTCTACAAGTGCTGACTGAATTTTAGAGTTATCTTTCCCCTTTACACCAGCGTACACATTTTGAGTATGTAATTTATTTAAGATTTCTAGTTTTATACTTTTCTTTTCAATCTTATATCTTTGGTTACATTACTTGAAATTGGTTTTCAGTGGGTATGACACTCGAATAATAGGCTGTGTTAATACCAGCTACATACTGCAAGTTTAAAGACATCATTCTGTTTTTACTTTGTTGTGCTTCGCATCTTTTATCTCTTATTTCAACAATGACAAAAAAAGAAAAGAAAAAATTACATTTTCGAGCATACACTCTTGTTTCGACCTAAGTGCATGGTTCTCTTTTCTGGTTTTCTACTCTTCTTGGGGGTACGTATTGTGTATTAAACCGGGGACCTAGAAACGACGGAGAGGCTTCGTCCCGCCGTGGCACTCAGGGGTTCACAACAGGCCACAGCAGCCCCACACCAAACACGGGCTTATTGGTTATTGTGCGATTCGGCCCCCAGTGGACACCCCCCTCCCTCCTCGGGAACATCTCATACCAGGCGTGTGTAACTGCAAATGTTTGCGTGGTAGAGTAATTATGGTGTACGCATACATGGAGAGAGTGTTTGTGCAGCAATCACCGACATAGTGTGACTGAGGCGTAATAAGGGGAACCAGCCGGCATTCGCCGAGGTAGAAGGAAAATCGCCTTAAAAACCATCCACAGCTTGGTCGGCACACCGTAATTCGACACTAATCGCCGGGCAGATTCGTGCCGGGGACCGGCACGCCTTCCCGCTCCGGAAGCAGCGCGTTAGACCGCGCGGCTAGTTGAGCGGTCTTCTTAGCGGTTCTTGCATTCCTTCACACCTCAATTACACCATTACAATCGATTCATCTCCTTTCTTTATCATACTTAAGCTTTCATTACTCCCTTTTCTTACGTTTCCATATCAATATTTTGAGACAGACTTTCTGTCTTTGTGACGTTGCGATACTATTGCTTGTATGACATAACTAAGAGTATTTCTCAATGAAGGCTCTCCTAATTATAACAGGGTAGTAATTTTTACTGTATTTTGTAATACTGCATTTTCTTTAAGAGATTCTAATTAATATAGTTAGCAGGTAACCAGTGTTTGTAGGTCATGCATTTTATTTTATCGTCTTTGTATCTTAGATACATTTCTTACACTTTTTGCTAACGCATGTGTATTATAAATTTATTTTAAATAATGACAGTTGATAGCATACCAGAATTGTATTCTCTTGTAAGCTCGATGGATTATGTCCATTCGTACAGCGGCCTGAAGATAGTGCCAATGAGGCACCTACACTTTTTGCTAACGCATGTGTATTATAAATTTATTTTAAATAATGACAGTTGATAGCATACCAGAATTGTATTCTTTTGTAAGCTCAATGGATTATGTCCATTCGTACAGCGGCCTGAAGATAGTGCCAATGATGAACCGAAACTGGTAACGTGATTAAATTATTCTATGAATTTATGGCTCTTCGATATCTGTTTTCTGCAAATCATCGACCAGCTGGAGCCCCGTTCTTCCATTTATTCAAGATGGAATTACAGAAACTGGTTATTTTGGTGTTATCTGTTCGCTACCCACAAATCACAATGTGGTTTTGCAGATGGTTACCCCCTTCGTCTAGCCTCTGGTAGACTGGATAACCGTTTCTGCATCACTACTCGGCAAGCGGAGTCGTCCTGTAGATACTTACTATCTTCTGGTGTTGTTGGAACAGCCTTATACAGTCTCCGACGTGTTGTACTAGATCATGTATATACATTCTAAATAGGAAGTCCTGCCTCACTACTTTGGGATATTCCAGAAATTACCTTTACATCTGTCGATACGGAGCGTGGCGCAGTGGTCAGCACACTGGACTCGCATTCGGGAGGAAGACGGTTCAAACCTGCGTCGGGCCATCTTTACTTAGGTTTTACATGATTTCCCTAAATCGTTTCAGGCAAATGCCGGGATGGTTCCTCTGACAGTGCACGGCCAATTTCCTTCCACACCCTTCCCTAATTCGAGATTGTGCTCCGTCTCTCTCTCTATTTTGTTCCATTAAGAGCGATATGCTGAGTTCTGTCTGTGAGGTTGCATTTCACACGAACAGGAAGAACATGGAGAAATGCGTCTACACTGGAACGCTAATATGCAGATAAATTTCAACGCATTAGCCGTTCGTCATCATGTCTTTACAAATCGTTCGCAGGGCATTTATACAAAGCCAGAATAAATTTATTGGAAATTTGTAGAATGTGTCTGAAGGCTCTCATAAAGAATTACAAAGCTACACAGGAAAGAAGGACACAGTAAAGCATCGTACTGATAAGACGAACCTGACGTGTTCTGTGATTAGTGGTGTAAGCTGTAAACCTTACACAGCAACATTCGGTAACAGGAAGTGAGCACACTGGCGTATTCGTATGAGTGAAGGATTAAAGTATGCATATAAACTTGACAGAAACGCATTGAAACATTGCAGGCAACATACGATCTAGACTCGCTGTAGGTGAACTTAAAATCAGTCAAAGGAGCATAAAACAGTATCGCAAAGTCAGTAATAAGTCAAATAGACTACACCTAATTTTACAAGGCTCATCGCCAATTTCTTCTGAATCTGTAGTATACACAGGGCTCGGCCAGAAATGAAAGTGACAAATGAGGGACCTCCAGATGGCCAAGAGTAATGTGAGGGTCGTGAGTCGAGAGGCTATGCGGAAAATATTTATTTTTACGTAACTTACGTTGCAAATAAACTGAAACTGAGGTTAATGTACTGCTTTTATCAACATTTTCGTAAACGGCATAAAAAGGAAAGAAAAATGAAGATGTGGGATTGCACATAAATTTCCAAGAAATGATTGTACTCTCAGTGTTCACGAGGAGCCCTCAGGAGCTTCACGCAAGCAATAGGTTCCCGATTCAGCTAAAATCACGTGCCAATAGTTGCCTAAACGTTTCTTTGGTATACTTCTTTTGTATGATGCTCCGCAGCTACAAACTGTATGAAATGTATTGTAGTGATAGCCCATCAGAGCTGCTTTCATATACAGGGTACCTACGTCAAAAAGAATCAACCGATTTGGCATGTCTATGTTTCTGGAACTAATAAACATATACAATGTATTTTGTTTTTTGATGAACAAGAAAAACACAAAAAGTTTGTTCCATACCTTTTCATGGCAGTTCATCATGCCTCCCTTGAGATGCACCATATATGTCAATGCAGTAATCAGATTGTTCCCACACTACAGCGAGAATGTCTTGGGTTACAGTTTCCACAGCTGCTGTTATGCGATGTATCAGTTCATTCATCCATGGTGTAACGGAGGCACATAAACATAGTCTTTTATGAACCCCCACAAGAAACAATCACATACAGTCACGTCTGGTAACCTAAACACAGTCAAAGAAAACTGTCATCCTCTATCTTGCCAAGAACGATATAACAGAACTCCAAACGTTGTTGTTTGTCACCTCCACGAAGAGCTTGCAGTAGCTGAATTTTGTATGGTTTCATGTGTAAACGTCGACGCAACACCCACCAGACGGACATCGGGGACGTGTTGAGCTGTCGTGCTGCATGGCGAACGAATTTCTGAGGACTCTTTGTGAAACTATGGCGGATGCGTTCGACGACTGTGTCAGACACTCGGGGACAGCCCGGCATTTTGCCTTTGCACAAACAACCTAGTACGACAGTCACGCTGAACAGATATTACTGAGTGGCTAAAGTTGTACATCACATGGTAGCACCGTTCATCCACGCCAAGTTAGAGTTACACAAAAGATCTCATCAAATAAACTGAATATTACTGAAATTAACACTGTTCCCTGATTGAATTAGTTGTGCGGACTGATTATCAATGCATGCACCAGAGTCACTAGCAGAAAATCAAACAAAGCTCTCACACATTTCAGCTCAGCAAACAGAGATTCTACACAGAGCATCCAAACTCAGCTGAGTCCTAGGGAAGAGTAACCTAATCGTCTCTCCTGGCCAGGGTACACACACGGTGGCCGGAAGGGCTCAGAGAACGTAAGTTGTTTCTACCTGTACCGACCTCGCAATGGCTGCTGACCAGTGGCCATTAATGCCTCTGATAACCAACATAACTGTATTCGAAGCTCTAAACAATGGTTCAAAAAAATGGCTCTAAGCACTGTGTGACTTAACATCTGAGGTCATTAGTCCCCTGGAACTTAGAACTACTTAAACCTAACTAACCTAAGGACATCACACACATTCATGACCGATGCAGGATTCGAACCCGCAACCATAGCAGCAGTGCGGTTCCGGACTGAAGCACGTAGAACCACTCGGCTACAACGGCCAGCCACAATCGTTCGCTACACTGCTCCTAACGTTCATTGAACCATGTAGTGGTTCACATGGAGCCGTTACATGGTCACCATGTAAATGTGCGCGTGGCAGGGACCCACTTAATATTTACAAAAAATATGAGTGTAGGCTTCAGTTCAGAACGGCACTTCTCCACTAGCGCTCGGCATTTCCCCTACAGTGCACTAACTGACCCCCACCTCTGCCACTCTCTCCAAGCTTTCCCCCACCAACTGCACATCTAGGGGCCACAGCATTTTGTGCACACTATACCAGCAGTGGTAATCAACCTTTCTGTTACCATTACCCCTGAGCGCAATCAGATATTAACAACTAACCCCCAGGCACCCCTATCACCATTAACAGTAATGCATAACTAAACTTTATAATGAGAAAGAATTTCGTCTGAACGCTTTCATTTTAAAAAACGGGCGAAGAGAAACAAAATTTGGTATTTCTAGGTGTTTTTTAAACCACTAAGTAATGAGTCAATGTTACAATTGATACAGCTTATTCCTAACATTCCTATTTGATAGGATAAAGAGGCAACTCTCAGTGCATCACAACTGAAACCATAACTCCTTCTCAGGAGAGAAAGCTAATTATCTATATGAAGGGAACATGCCTCCTCAGCAACATTCTTCCAGTAGCGACCTTTAACCGGCCGGTGTGGCCGTGCGGTTCTAGGCGCTTCAGTCTGGAACAGCGTGACCGCTACGGTAGCAGGTTCGAATCCTGCCTCGGGCATGGATGTGAGTGATGTCCTTAGGTTAGTTAGGTTTAAGTAGTTCTAAGTTCTAGGAGACTGATGACCACAGATGTTAAGTCCCATAGTGCTCAAGCCATAGTAGCGACCTTCATCCACACCCAGCACCCTCTTTTAAAATCAAACAAGTTGTAATACTTGCACTATACTCAATGCAAGGATGTGGTAATTCCATATGAAGATAGTAACTGCTCGAAAAGAACAGATACCAATGATAACCATGCAGCTTCTGTAGAAAGAAATGATAATTAATCGAAACCCTCAGCTGCCAACAGGTGTTGTTGATATACCTCAATAAGGACAGCTGAAAATGTGTCCCGACCATGTAAGCAGGAGATCCCGGGTTCGAGTCCCAGTCGGGGCACATATTATATCAACAACACCTGTTGGCAGCTGAGGGTTTCGATTAATTATCATTTCTTTCTAGAGAAGCTGTATGGTCATCACTGGTATCTGTTTTTTCGGTATAGTTACTATCTTCATACAGTTAAAGGCTACGCAGCCATTGACCTTCTGTGCAAATGCGTGCACTTTGCCCGAACTCTTACGGGAATCGTCACCTTAGTTGGTGCGAGTAATGAGTGAATGGGCAAATATCTATTAGGAACATTACGAATGTAGGTTGTGGACAGTTGGGAATGTGGGCCTCACGGGAAGCGTGCAAGGAATGTCCCTACAGTCGCGCCATCCTCTGTGATCTCGGTGGCTCAGATGGATAGAGCGTCTGCCATACAAGCAGGAGATCACGTGTTCGAGTCGGAGTCGGAGTCGGGGCACACATTTTCAGCTGTCCCCATTGAGGTATATCAACAACACCTGTTGGCAGCTGAGGGTTTCGATTAATTATCATTTCTCGTAGTAATTCCAATTCCAAAGAAAGCAGTTGCTGACAGGTGCTAAAATTACCGAACTATGAGTTTAATAAGTAATGGTTGCAAAATACTAATACAAATTCTTGCAGAAGACTGGAAAAATTGGTAGAAGCTGATCTCAGTGAAGATCAGTTTGGATTTCGGAGAAATGTAGGAGCACGTGAGGCAATACTGACTCTATGGCTCATCTTAGAAGAAGGGTTAAGGAAAGGCAAACCTATTTGTGGACTTAAAGAAAGCTTTTGACGATACTGACTGAAATAATCTCTTTGAAATTCTGAAGGTATCAGGGGTAAAATAGAGGGAGTAAAACCCTATTCACAACTTTCACAGGCACAGGACAGCAGTTACAAGAGTTGAGGGACATGAAAGGGGAGCAGTAGTTGAGAAGGGAGTGAGACAGGGTTGTAGCCTATCCCCAGTGTTATTCAATCTGTACATTGAACAAGCAGTAAGGGACACAAACAAAAATTTGGAGTAAGAATAAAAGTCCAGGTAGAAGAAGAAAAAACTTTGAGGTTTGCTGATGACACTGTAATTCTCTCAGAACCAGCCAAGGAATTGAAGGAGCAGTTGAATGGAATGGACAGTGTCCTGAAAGAAGGATAACAGATTAACATCAACAAAAGCAAAACGAGGATCATGGAATGAAGTCGAATTCAATCGGGTGATGCAGAGGGAAACAGATTAGGAAATGAGACAGCAGATGAATTTCCCTATTTGGGAAGCAAAATAGCTGATGATGATCGAAGTAGGAAGGATATAAAATGTAGACTATTAATGGCAAGAAAAGCATTTCTGAAGAAGAGAAATTTGTTAACTTCCATTTGAAACACGTATGTAACGCAGCAGCGATGGCGAGGCATTGTAGCATCTGTGACCAGAGAGTATGCGCTTGACCGCGCGAGTGTTGCGAGCGGTTCTCAGTCAGTAGTAGTCTTTGCGAGTTAGTTGTCGCTATGCAGAGTAGCAGTCAGTCAGTCGTTGCGAGTCTGTAGCTCTGTCTAGTTGAGAGCAGTACTCAGTCTGTAGTCGTCATGCAGAGCGGTCGGTCAGTAGTAGCAGCCCAGTGCGGTTGTGTGATGTAGGCGGTCGGCAACAATGGTCAAGATGAGGAATAAGGTATACTGTTAATTAATATAATCATTAGATAACGAAAAATTTTATTTATTGTAATTATTCTCCAACAAGTCTCTCAATAATAATTTTTTATTTCAAAAGCATTTTCTCAAAAGTTTAATTTTTTTTTTGAACTAAAGATCTCGTTGCACTTCCCATTTCATTCCACTTCTTTTTGAAGAAAAATTTCACTAGAATTACAAAAAAAAGGAGAATATTATTATTTGCAATGTAGTTCCTCCAAGTGGTGCGCAACAACAAGAGCAGATATGTGACATCCATTTATTCTGAGGTAAGACTTTAATTCTGATTGTTTTTACACAGGGCCAAAAACCGATATTTCGGTTTAATTGAATTTTCTTGTCACTGAATGGACTTTAATTTTTTGAAGGATTTATAATTGAGTCAGATTGCGAATTTCACATTTGTTGCCATTGTCAGTACATTTGATTGTAGGCAGGTTACGCATAGAGCCATGTCCATCAGCATTTCTAATTAGTATCGTTATTTTCTTTTAAAATTTTTGTGGGGAGGTTACACTTGGCTCCACATTTCTATTAAGTATTGTCAATTTTCTTTCTTTTAAAAATTGCGGTGGGGAGGTTACACTTGGCGACACCCAGTCCAGGATCGTATTTCGTTGAGAGTCTTTTGAGCGACAGTCAGATATCTGCTCTTATTTGCTTAGATAATTAGGATTTGGCGCAACGCTTTTAATAATATTGTGACTTTCTTTCTACAGGTCAACGGCAATTTGCTGCTTTGTTGTATTTGTGTGTTGCTTTTGCATTGTGCTTATTTGTTTTGTGAAAAATTTTGACTATTGTAAAAATGCCGCGAAAGACTGTGAATAGTGTATCGCGAAGTATTGTGAATGAAATTACCGACTTAAACAACGTGACCGATAGTAATTGTGATACGCAACGTAATGATGACAATCCTGCGTTCACTAACAATCAGTGCATTCCAACCACTAATGATGACTTTCACCTTAATGATGAACAAACGAACTCAATTGTCTCGTCTGTTAACTTGACGACAATTGATGACGCAGAATGCTCTATGGTAATGAGCGCTGTAGAGCTTAACACACCCGATTTGGAAAATTCAAGTAATGTACAGTCAAATCTGTCTAATGAAAATGAACAGATCACACAAAGTAGGACAGATGTATTTAATTCCGAAACAATGACTGATAGTATACATTTGACTGACAAACCTTTTTGTAAATTTCAGAATGACCAAATGGTTACAGAAAGTGAAACAATTCCAGATCCACTATTGAACAGTACAGATAATAGAAATGGTAATTTTGGCTCGGATCCAATTATGGCAATACTGATACAACTTAGGGAAGATAATAAACAACAGAGTGAAAATTTCAAACAACTTAGGGAAGATAACAGACAGCTTAGTGAACAAATTAGAGACGTTGCCGCGCAGTGGCATGACACTAAGGAACAATTGCGCGTGGAAATTGAGGCTTGTTCTCAAAAAAATAGCGAAGAAATTAAGTCTGTTGCGCAAGAATTAAGAGAAATGCAAACAGCCGCAACAGAAACACTCAGAAACGAAATTAGCGGAGTCGCTAAACAATGGTCTGAAAAAGCTGCACAATTACGGGACGAGTTTAAAGCAATGACGGTAGAACTTTCGCGCACTATGGACGCAAAGATAGACGCGAAATTCGAACGGCAGAACACTCAGATTAACGAGCGCTTTAATCAGCACATACAGAACAGTGATACGCGTTTCCGCAGATTTATTCAAGATCAAAACAAAGTAAAACGACAAGTCATGGAAACAATCACTGCACAGAGACAAGAGGACAAACGTAAAATATTCGCGAAAGCGAAGACGTATGTAGACAATAATATTACTACAGTGTCCGACAAAATTAATACCATAGAACAATTGAACGCGGAATTACGGGATGAAATTTCTGATCTTAAAGCAAAAACGGATACACACACAGTAAATATTCAAACAGTGACAGATAGATTCGAACAACTAGATCTAACACAGGATTGCGATGTCATCAAAGCTGATGTCAAAAAACTGAGCGAAACTACGCGCAAGTTGCAAAAACAGATTAATGCGTCTGATTCTAAAACCGATGATCAGGTTAAAGTACTGACTGAAAAATGTGATGAATTGGCCAGTCGTATTGATGTTATCGAAAATGCTAATGACAATAAATCAGACGATACTGCACCGGTTTCATTTATCCAAACGCCTGAATTTCAAAATTTACAGCAGACTATTAATGAGATCGATTCATCTAACAACACGTTACGTAGGAAGTTATCAAATTTACAACAAGAAGTAACAGAGATCAAAAACATTTCAGTCACCAATAACACATCACAACAGACGCCACTTTATGAACATTTGTCAGACTTACGCAGCGTGTGTAATGTGAGCAATTTACAGCAACTACGCGACTTAAAATCCGAAAAGCCACGCGACTTAAAATCTGAAAAACTACGTAACTTGAAGTACGAAACGACACAGACAAACAGATTCACACACAAACCCGAACGTGTTTTCAAATTCAATGACGAGAACGTAGATTACGAGCAATTTTTATCCGCATTAAAATGTAAAGAATTTAATAATGACAGAACACAGATACACGCTTTGCACTGTATACGACAATTTATCTTTGTACATTCACCGCTATTATCGGTAATGGAGAAACTAGCTTTGAACCAGATGCGACAATTTATTTTTGTATTTACAACAGCATTGCCTGTAATGAAGAAATTTGAATTAGCACGGATACAACAATTTGCCTTTGAAATTTTACCGCTATTGCCTGTAACACAAAAGCTAAAATTTATTTGCAGTGCGTAAATGACCTCAGGGGATTCATTACGCTTTAATGAATATGTGCCGTAGCGAGCATAGGGCCCCGAGCTGTAGTAGTGCTGTTTCATCTTTAGTTTTCTGCACTGCTGCCTTCTCTTCTACTATCCTTTATATCTATCCAAACTGCTCTTTAACTATTGCTCTTTGTAGTATTAAGAAACATGTAATGAATATCCGATGTGACAAACTTTTACCGAATGTGACAATTTTCAGTAGGCACTCCCGTAATGACAACTACCGCCGTAATTTTAATTACAGATAAAATCGTAATCATCAGTATGTGTAAAAGTAAAATTAACAGCAAACGCATTTTTTGGTAACAATAGATGTTTTTCACCACAATAGCATGAAAGTCAACCGCTTAGCATACGTAACCAACAATGCAGTCTACAAGGTCAACCAAACTTTAATGTTTCGCCGCGTGCATGTATAGTCTCAGCGCCAACAAATAGTAACGCATGGCAGCAAAGAAATAACTACGTACAGACAACACTCTATTTCAATTCCTATCGCAATACACCGTATAGGAATGATTATTAGGACAGACGTAAAAAGAATGATGAGCACAATTTTCAGCGTACATTTAATAACAGTCGATCTTATGAGCAGCAACAACATCAGCAACAACAAATAATCATGAATGGAACAGACAATAGGTGTCATCCATAGCGTAACACGTCAGTAAGAAATAACAGAACAGTTCATATAGTGGATATGCCACAGCATCCTCCCGTAAATAACAGGACGAACGATAGAATTTAACCAGATACAGCACAGATTGCATAATACAGTGACGCAAACATTACTTTTGACACGCAGAATTTTGCTCACGAGAATGTTATTTGAAACATGCTTTGTTGAATGCACCACTGTTATCGCACCCCGATCTTACTAGAAATTTTTCCATTGCTACCGACAGTTCCAACACCGCTTTAGGCGTACACATTTTCCAGGAAATAGAAGAAGATGGTTCTACAGTAATTAAAAACATCGCATTTGCAAGTCGCATTTTGTCACCTGCTGAACGAAATTATTCCGTCACAGAACTTGAAACATTATGTGTTGTATGGGCTTTCACGAGATTTAGGCACTTTCTTTACGGCAGACATACCACCGTTTACACAGACCATAGAGCTATACAATTTTTTTGCTTTCAGCTAAATTTACTCACGACAGATTAAGTAGATGGAAACTATATTTACAAGAAGTTAATTTTACGATTGTTCATATTCCCGGCACACAAAATGTTATAGCAGACGCACTATCGCGTTCTCTCGGCAACAATCAGCAAGACATCGCAACCAACTTCTGCAAAGCAAATTTCAGCGTCATGTACATTCAACAAGTTGCATTTGAAAATTTCATTTCGTCGCCATTACGAGACATAGTATTCTTTTTTTTTTTTCACATGCTTTGGTCAGCTGCGCGAGCTAATGCTTCTGTCCGTCAGCTGTGTTGTCTTCTGCTGTCACTACCAATTTACGACACTCACAAAACACAAACAAATGTTTTTCAGCAAATGATTAATTTTGACACGTGCAAACTATTACGGATAGTAACAAAGTAGAATCGGAACACAAAAGAACATGTCCGACCTCACTACCATGTTTTTGCTACATCTTTGTCGCTGTTGAACTCACTTCAAAATTTGTTACTTTCACTCCGTTACGCAAAGCTACTGCTAAAACTGTTTCGAAAGCATTTGTAAAACATTTTCTATTTCATGTAGGGCATGTAATGAAAGTAATTTCTGATAATGGATCTCAATTTCGTAGTAGTGTATGGACACGCATGTTACGAGCTAGAAACATTTCTCCGATCTATATATCCAAGTACCACGCTTCTTCGAACCCTTGTGAAAGATTAATGAAGGAAATTGGTAAGCTGTGCAGAATATACTGCCACAAAAGACATATTGATTGGGATACACACATACTCTCATTCCAAGATGTAATTAATTCCATTCCAAATGAATCCACTATGCTATCTCCGACTGTTATACTGAAAAACGTTGAACCACCGAACAAAATTAAAGAATTAATAGAATTCCCCAAAAATCGTCGCCTACGACACCACGAAATAATTGACATTGCGCTGAACAACATCAAACGTGCCGCAGAGCGCCGGAGAAGACAGCAAAAACAGGTTTGTACACGCCGCGACTTTCACGTTGGACAGAAGATATTAGTACGTACACACTATTTATCCAGCAAATTAAAAGGTAAGTGCAGTAAATTTGAACTTCTATACGCAGGTCCGTATCGGATTCGCAGTATCCCTCACCCCAATGTTGTACACGTCGAAACTTTGAGAACCAGAAAATCGAAAGGCAATCACCATATCTCAAACATTAAACCGTTTATTGAGTGAAACCACTGTATGATTCAACACACTATGATGCCATTTACTAATGCAATTAATTCACCTGACTAATTATTGATGATTATCGTATTTTTTTTCTTGGCAAGTGCCCGGCAAGGTAAGGTTAGCAGGTCGCTTTTCTTGTCGTTACACATCAGACCGTGCACATTTTCCATTTTTTTGTGTATATGACTGTACTCCAGTTTTGTTTGTATGCACTATGAAATAGTTAAGATATAACACACACCAGTCGACTTTGACATTTTTTTTTGCCTTATGACATCTCAACATCGTGACTGTTTCACATTTTTTTTGCTACTGCATTGTATTATTCTGTGTACATTTTTTCGCATCCGAACACTGTCAATGTCTTGGACATATTACGTTTTCTGTCATGTTATGCTGTATGGTTAATTGTGTCACCATAAACCAGTCATTATTTAGTGGGTATAGGATTTAAATGCAAGACATTAATCTTTGTTCATCAATTTCAGAAAGGAATGATGATTCTAAGAAATAAATTTAACATAAATGGGAATTTCACCTACGGAATAAACGAAAGGAGATGCAATAACTTTATGAGGAAGAGTAAAGGGATCAGGATTAACAAGCATTAACAAGACTATACTATACTCATCACAGAATAGCAGTCTTAACTAATTTTTTCTTTCAGAATACAAGGTGATTGATGCAGGCTGTCAGAGAGAACTACACATCTTAGTTTTAGTGATGAAATATGCTAGAGATAAGGAATAGTTATGTAATGAGTAATGAAGTGATTTTTTGCAGATGATAATGAATACTGATGAATAATGATGAAGGATATGGTATTATGAATAATGAAGTTTTTCTTTACAGGTGATGATAATGGTGAAGTTATGATGATATGGATAATGAAGTTTTTTCTTTACAGATGAGGATAATGTTGAAGTAATGTATTTATGCTACGTAGTTATTTAAGTATTTGTTGTAGTTTGTTTTGACAGCAGGTGTTATGTTGCATAGTAGGATGATGGAAAGTTTTGGAAAGGACAGCTATGGAACACATTTTATACACATTTCACTACTTGTTAATTCGAAGTTCACTACTTTTCAGCATAGTGTGCGTTTCTTCTTTCAGGTCAATAATCCGTTTTTGTATTTTTTCCAGGAGAAGTTTTTCATGACACTTACTAAACCTGTTACTTATTATACCTGTTCTAGTACTTGCATTTTTATATTTTTTACCCATTTGTGTTTATCATTTATAAATGTGATCACATGTACTGCCTTGTTACATAATCTTGCTACAGCTGACTCATGACGAATGACGTTACCTATCCTCATTTGCAGCAATAGGTCAAAAGCAAAAAGTATTATGCCTCAGCAATTAATTATCGATCCCAACGCAATGCATTGCTACCAAAAAAAAATGTATTACCAGTCCCACATAATGTCACTAGTTTATGATAATTCTGAATAATACTGATCAACTCTGAATAGCTTGTCACTCGAGTAATGACCTCTTAATGAGACTATATTCAAAATAATGCTTTGTCACTAGCTAATAACTGCCACTGTTTATTGTAATGCCTGTGATTACTAATGATTTGACTGTAATTAACTGATTTTTAATAATGACTTTGTAATGATCTGAATAATACTGAATGATGAACTATGTTTTGTTCTATTCAATACTTGATGGCCACTGAGTGCCAATAATTAATGTCAATCAACGAAATTGTTATTAATTATGCCATTAATTAACTCTTGTTTTCAATGTTCATACTTTGTAATTGGAAATAAATGTGATTGTTTAATAATGCTTTGTAATTAGAAGAAGGCTAATAATTCTTAGTATATTGAAATGACAAATGATTAATTAATTAACTGTAATTAGACAAATGATTAATTAACGACAAATGATTAATTAACTGTAATTAGACAAATGATTAATTAACGACAAATGATTAATTAACTGTAATTATACAAATGATTAATTAACTGTAATTAGACAAATGATTAATTAAAAACAAATGATTAATTAACTGTAATTAGGAGAAGGTTAATGATTCTTGATTATACTCTGTAACTGAAAGGAATGCGATTATTTCATAATGCTTTGTAACCAGGAAAAGAAGGCTACTGATTCTATGTAAAACAATTAATGAACATTTTTCTGTAATACTACATACTTGGTACAGAAATGTTCAATAACTGGGCTATGAATGCCACGAACTATCAATGAAGACTGTAATTGTCAATATTATGTGACTTGATGTCCTTCACCTCATAAGCTGACTACCCTGAATTACTGCAATGTCCATTTGTCCTGTTTATCCCAGTGATCATGGAGCACTATATTTGGTTTTGCACTAATTCTACGTTGGTGTGCCTTGTAAGAGTGTGGTGTTGACACGACATGCTGTCCACCACCATGAGCGATGAAGACATTATTATGGTCCCACTGTTTGGTGTACCTAATGTACTGCCAAAATGAAAACATGGAACATTACTACGACAGTTCAGTGTCTTGGCTACACTGATAAATTCTGATGGGAAAAGAACTTCAAGTTGTGTCACTTGGTGTTGTACTACTGTGGAAAGATATGGACTTTCAGAGCAGCTGTGTGCAATCTAAAGTGCTACAACCATGATGCAATCCTTCCCTTTCCTATCCTGATTCTTGTCACATAAAGAAAAAATTTTTTTTGGTAACATCATTTATGTTCATAGGTTATACATTTTTCGATTCGCTA
This sequence comes from Schistocerca americana, assembly GCF_021461395.2. NCBI lineage: Eukaryota > Metazoa > Arthropoda > Insecta > Orthoptera > Acrididae > Schistocerca > Schistocerca americana. The sequence continues at coordinate 234,748,770 of NC_060125.1, read as the reverse complement.
AACTCCAGTGTGAGTACACTTATGTCACTGGTCGACATGATGTTTGCCATTATGTTTATTTGTTGTGAAAATACTAAAGACATTTTTCAGTGCATGTGCACTTTGGACATGAATTTTTTTTTTTTTTTGCCATTATGTTTATTTGTTGTGAAAATGCTAAAGACATTTTTCAGTGCATGTACACTTGTCAACATAATATTTTTTGCCAGTCTGTTTATTTGTTCTGAATATGCTAAAGAATTTTTTCAGTGCCTGTGCACTTTGTTATCTGTCAAATAATTTGTATATACTTTTCTGATTTGCTACTATGTTTTGTACTCACATTTTGTCTTTGTCTGATATATTTTGTACTTAGTGCGTGTGCACAACATTTACTTTATGTACTACATCTAATTATTCTTGCCAGTCTGTTTATTTGTTCTGCATATGCTAAAGAATTTTTTCAGTGCCTGTGCACTTTATCTGTCAAAAAGTTTGTATATACTTTTCTGATTTGCTACTATGTTTTGTACTCACATTTTGTCTTTGTCTGATATATTTTGTACTTAGTGCGTGTGCACAACATTTACTTTATGTACTACATCTTATTATTCTTGCCAGTCTGTTTATTTGTTCTGCATATGCTAAAGAATTTTTTCAGTGCCTGTGCACTTTGTTATCTGTCAAAAAGTTTGTATATACTTTTCTGATTTGCTACTATGTTTTGTACTCACATTTTGTCTTTGTCTGATATATTTTGTACTTAGTGCGTGTGCACAACATATACTTTATGTACTACATCTAATTATTTTTGCCAGTCTGTTTATTTGTTCTGAATATGCTAAAGAATTTTTTCAGTGCCTGTGCACTTTGTTATCTGTCAAATAATTTGTATATACTTTTCTGATTTGCTACTATGTTTTGTACTCACATTTTGTCTTTGTCTGATATATTTTGTACTTAATGCGTGTGCACAACATTTACTTTATGTACTACATCTAATTATTCTTGCCAGTCTGTTTATTTGTTCTGCATATGCTAAAGAATTTTTTCAGTGCCTGTGCACTTTATCTGTCAAAAAGTTTGTATATACTTTTCTGATTTGCTACTATGTTTTGTACTCACATTTTGTCTTTGTCTGATATATTTTGTACTTAGTGCGTGTGCACAACATTTACTTTATGTACTACATCTAATTATTCTTGCCAGTCTGTTTATTTGTTCTGCATATGCTAAAGAATTTTTTCAGTGCCTGTGCACTTTATCTGTCAAAAAGTTTGTATATACTTTTTTCTGATTTGCTACTATGTTTAGTATTCACATTTTGTCCTTGTCTGATATATTTTGTACTTAGTGCGTGTGCACAACATTTAAATATTCTGTAAGTTGTAGGATTTTGTTAATTAAAGAAAAATTTTGCCGCGCTTGGCAAGTCCAAATGACTCACCATCGCTGCCAAATTTTTTCCCCCCGAGTGGAGGGTTATGAAACACGTATGTAACGCAGCAGCGATGGCGAGGCATTGTAGCATCTGTGACCAGAGAGTATGCGCTTGACCGCGCGAGTGTTGCGAGCGGTTCTCAGTCAGTAGTAGTCTTTGCGAGTTAGTTGTCGCTATGCAGAGTAGCAGTCAGTCAGTCGTTGCGAGTCTGTAGCTCTGTCTAGTTGAGAGCAGTACTCAGTCTGTAGTCGTCATGCAGAGCGGTCGGTCAGTAGTAGCAGCCCAGTGCGGTTGTGTGATGTAGGCGGTCGGCAACAATGGTCAAGATGAGGAATAAGGTATACTGTTAATTAATATAATCATTAGATAACGAAAAATTTTATTTATTGTAATTATTCTCCAACAAGTCTCTCAATAATAATTTTTTATTTCAAAAGCATTTTCTCAAAAGTTTAATTTTTTTTTTGAACTAAAGATCTCGTTGCACTTCCCATTTCATTCCACTTCTTTTTGAAGAAAAATTTCACTAGAATTACAAAAAAAAAGGAGAATATTATTATTTGCAATGTAGTTCCTCCAAGTGGTGCGCAACAACAAGAGCAGATATGTGACATCCATTTATTCTGAGGTAAGACTTTAATTCTGATTGTTTTTACACAGGGCCAAAAACCGATATTTCGGTTTAATTGAATTTTCTTGTCACTGAATGGACTTTAATTTTTTGAAGGATTTATAATTGAGTCAGATTGCGAATTTCACATTTGTTGCCATTGTCAGTACATTTGATTGTAGGCAGGTTACGCATAGAGCCATGTCCATCAGCATTTCTAATTAGTATCGTTATTTTCTTTTAAAATTTTTGTGGGGAGGTTACACTTGGCTCCACATTTCTATTAAGTATTGTCAATTTTCTTTCTTTTTAAAATTGCGGTGCGGAGGTTACACATTATAGAATTAAGTGTCAGGAAGTCGTTGCTGAAAGTACATGTAAATAGTGTAGCCAAGTATGGAAGTGAAACATGGACGATAAACAGTTTAGACAAGAAAAGAATAGAAGCTTTTGAGATGTGGTGCTACAGAAGAATGCTGACCGGAGAGTAGAGAAATTTATGGTCCAACCCGACTAGAAGACGGGATCGGTTGGTAGGACACATTCTGAGGCATCGAGGGATCACCAGTTTAGCACTGGAGTGAAGCGTAGGGGGTACAAATCGTAGAGGGAGGCCAGGGCATGAATACAGTAAGCAGATTCAGGAGACTGCAGATCGCAGTAGTTACTCGGAGATGAAGAGGCTTGCACAGGATAGGGTAGCATGGAGAGCTGCATCAAACCAGTCTTTGTACTGAACACCGAACAACAACACAATGTTTGTAAATTCCTTGATTACTGACTCCTTACTTCTGAACCTATATATAGGAAGACGTCAAGTTGCAGTGCTTTGAGTCTGACCATTTCCAATAATAACAATAGTAATAATCAATAGTAATAATAATAATAGTAATAAAAAAATTGTGTATGTTTTGAGGGGCAGAACCTTATATCGCACATTATAAGTCAGACGATAGCAGATAGCTTCATACAGACGGTGAATCACAGCTTTTGTAACAGAGGTGCACTCTGATCCAGCAGCAGTTCTTGACAGTGATTGTTGTGACCAGAAGGTGTCAGCATCTTATGGTATACGAAATCCTAAGTAATCAAAACCATGTATTTTCGAATCGCATCTTTACCTTTGCTGATTTAAATATGTTTTAGTGTGAATGGAGGTGTTAATGCGAAGTAATATGATAAATGAATATTTTATATCTATTAAATGTGTATGTGGTACCGTGAGAACTGTCTCTAGAGAGCATGAGTGAGTCATACTCACAGTTGAAATTTTGTAGTGTGCGATTCTCCAGTTTATGGTACTGGAGAAAAAAGAACCTTTTTATGATAATTCACTTACTTAAAGTGGGAGCTGTGTTGATATTTGTGGGTTTCCCAAATTTCTCCTTTTTATGAATCTCTTTGGAAAGCTGTGATATGTTGATTGGTTTATAGCAGAACACGCGGGATAGCGCGAGTTTATACTGACAGACCAATCGGTGTAATGTTTCTGAGCCAGTGAGAAGAGAGAGGCAGTAGCCACCAGCCGAGCAACACCAGCAAAGGGAAGTAACCGAGTTCTTAAACAGGAGCGAAGTATATAGTTTCATCTGTGCGCTGTGGTGGCTTGGTTTTTGAATTTCTGCGTATTTATTTAACATTTACTAGACAAAGTTCCCGCGAATCGTTTGTGTCGGAAAGTGACCAATTTTGTTTGCGTCGTAAAGAAACCGATTTTGTAGCATTTTGCAAGTTATTAATCTGGAGCGGATTATTTGGCCTCATCTGTGTGCTTTGGTATTTTACATCTACATCTACATGGTTACTCTGCAGTTCACACTTAAGTGCCTGGCAGAGGCTTCAACGAACCATTTTCATACTACCTCTCTATCATTCCACTCTCGAATGGCGAGTGAAAAAAGGAACACCTAAATCTTTCCGTTCTAGCTCTGATTTCTCTTATTTTATTATGATGATCATTTCTCCCTACGTAGGTGGGTGTCAACAAAATATTTTCTCATTCGGAAGAGATAGTTGGTGAATGAACTATCGTAAATAGATCTCACCGCAAAGAAAGCCGCCTTTGTTTCAGTGACTGCCACCCCAACTCGCGTATCATGTCAATGACACTCTAACCCCTATTGCGCGATAACACGAAACGAGCTGCCCTTCTTTGTACTTTTTCGATGTCCTCCGTCAATCCTACCTGGTAAGGATCCCACACCGCGCAGCAAAATTCCAGCAGAGGACGGACAAGTGTAATGTAGGCTGCGTCTTTAGTGGGTTTGTTCTTCCAACAAAGCGCAGTCTTTGTTTCGCCTTCCCCACAATATTATCTATGTGGTCTTTCCAATTTAAGTTGCTCGTAACTGTAATTCCTAGGTATTTAGTCGAATTGACTGCCCTTACATTTGTGCGATTTATCGTATACCCAAAATTTATCGGATTTCTTTTAGTACCCATGTGGATGACCTCGCGCTTTTTTTTGTTTAGTGCCAATTGCCACTTTACGTACCATACATAAATTCTCTCTAGATCATTTTGCAATTGGAATTGATCGTCTGATGATTTTACTAGACGGTAAATCACAGTGTCATCTGCAAACAATCTAAGGAGGCTGCTCAGATTATCACCTAGATCATTTATGTAAATCAGGAACAGCAGAGGGCCTATGACACTACCTTGCGGAACGCCAGATATCACTTCCATTCTACTCGATGATTTACCGTGTATCACTACGAACTGTGTCCTCTCTGAGAGGAAATCACGAATCTAGTCACACAACTGAGACTATACTCCATATGCACGCAATTTGATTAATAGTCGCTTGTGAGGGACAGTATCAAAAGCCTTCTCGAAATCTAGGAATATGGAATCGATCTGAGATCCCTTGTCGACAGCACTCATTACTTGATGGGAATAAAGAGCTAGCTGGTTGCAGAAGAATGATATTTTCTGAATCCGTGTTGGTTATGTATCAATAAGTCATTTTCTTCAAGGTGATTCATAATGTTCGAGTACAGTATATGCTCCAAAATCCTACTGCAGGTCAGTGATATGGGTCTGTAATTCAATGGGTTACTCCTATTTCCTTTCTCGAATACTGATGTGACCTGTTCTACTTTCCAGTCTTTAGGCACAGACCTATTGTCAAGTGAGCGGTTGTATACGATTGCTATAAAAGGCGCTATTGAGTCTGCATACTCTGAAAGGAACCTGTTTGGTATACCATCTGGACCGGAAGACTTGCCTTTCTTAAGTGATTTGAGTTGTTTCGCAACACGTAAGATATCTACTTTTATGTCACTCATTCTAACAGCTGTTCTGGTTTTGAATTCTGCAATATTTACTTCGTCTTCTTTCGTGAAGGAATTACCGAAAACTCAGCTTCAGTGGCACCATCATCGGTAACATTTCCATCGCTTTCGCGCAGTGACGATATTGACTGTTTTTTGCCACTGGTGTACTTTACATACGAGCAGAATCTCTTCGGGTTTTCTACCATATTTTGAGACAATGTTTCATTGTGGAAACTATTAAAATCATCTCACATTGACGTCTGCACTAAATTTCGAGCTTCCGTGAAATTAGCCAGTCTGGGGGATATTGCGTTCTTCTGAATTTGGCATGCTTTTTCCGTTGCTTCTGCAACAGTGTTCTGACGTGTATTGTGTACCATGGTGGATCAGTCCCGTCTCTTATTAACTTATGCGGTGTGAATCTATCTATGCTGTCGATATTGTATCTTTGAATTTGAAAATGGTTCAAATGGTTCAAATGGCTCTGAGCACTATGGGACTCAACTGCTGTGGTCATCAGTCCCCTAGAACTTAGAACTACTAAAACCTAAGTAACCTAAGGACATCACACACATCCATGCCCGAGGCATGATTCGAACCTGCGACCGTAGCAGTCGCACGGTTCCGGACTGCGCGCCTAGAACCGCGAGACCACCGCGGCCGGCCTTTGAATTTGAGCCATATCTGGTCCACACTTACAAAATTAGCTTGGAAGCAATGGAGACTCTCTCTTAGGAAGGCATCAAGCGAATTTTTATCTGCTGTTTTAAATAGCTAAGAAAGACGCTATTGTGTTTGCATACTCCGAAAGGAACCTGACTGGTATGCTATCTGGACCGGAAGACTTGCCTTCCTTACGTGATTTGAGTTGTTTCGCAACACCTAAAGTGTCTCCTTTTATGTCACTCATGCTGACAGTTGTTCTTGTTTCGTCTGCGTGTAAATCTAATTTTCTAAACAGTTATTGCGTTTTCCTCTGTGTCTACAATAGAGCTCTGCAGCATGTGTCAATAGTCGTTCGCTTGTCTCTCTTGTGTAGTTTTCCGCCGTCATCATTATGGACAGCGAATGTAATTGCTGTGTGTGGATGGGAGCTGAGTTGGTGACACTTTGCTCTCAGCTCCAGGCTGTGTTGGCTTCAGTTACAAAATCTGATGCTGCAGTGTATAGGCATCACTGTTGTGGACCGGCCATGGGGATCCAATGGTAGTCCAGCACGACCCACGAGTCCGCCGATCGGTGCACACTTGTGGCCAGCTCAGTTGCTGCACGCACTGAGGTTGACCTCTCACCTATGCTGGAGTGAGGCAAGGCAGGCTCTGAAAGACTTCCTGGCGGGCCGAACGAAATGCTTTCCCAGTTAGTCTGACAAAGAGGTTCCAGGCCCCATCTGTGGTTGACGATGTCCCTCAGTAGTCACTCGTCCTGTTTCAGAAGGAACCTCTCAACCTGCAAGACCTGGTCAGTCACAGAGGGTGGCGTTATTGGTATCTGGGAGCTCCAGTGTTAGGTGCATTATGGGTCCCCCTATGGCCATGGCTGCCAAGGTGGGGAATAAAGCCAGTGTGCATTCTGTGTGCATACTGGGACGAATCACAGATGTGGAACGGGTTCTTCCAGATACCATGAAGAGTACAGGGTGACGCCATCCGCAACTGCTGACTCACGTCGGAAAGGATTTTCTCATGTTTTGAGTGGCTATCTGAAGTGGTAAAGTCTGCCAGTCTTGCTTGCGAGATGAAAACAGAGCTCACTATTTGCAGTATAGTCGACAGGACTGATTGCGGACCTCTGGGGCAGAGCCGAATGGAGGGTCTGAATCAGAGGTTGAGACGGTTTGCGACCGAGCTTAACTGAAGCAATTTCTGGCCTTCCCTAAGGTAGTGGTAAAGCCTCTGCTGTTCCTTCATAAACGATTTATGAGACAATATGAGCAGCCATCTCATGTTGTTTGCAGATGATGCTGTCGTTTATCGTTTAGTGAAGTCAGCAGAAGATCGAAACCAAATGTAAAACGATTTGGATAAGATATGTGTATGGAGAGAAAATTAGCAGTTGGCCCCAAACAATGAAAACTGTGAGGCCAGTCACACGAGAGCTAAAACGAATCTGTCAAATTTCGGATACATGATAAATCAATCAAATCCAAAGGCCGTAAATTCAACTAAATATCTAGGAATTACAATTACGAACAACTTAAAGTAGATTTAACACATAGAAAATATTTATGGGAAGGTGAATCAAAGATTGCATTTTATTGGCAGAATACTTAGAAGATGCAACAGATCTATTAAAGAGACTGCCTACACTACGCTTGTCCGTCCTCTTTTGGAGTACTGCTGCGCACTGAGGGGTCCATAGCACATCGGATTTACGGAGTACTTCGAGAAAGTTAAAAGAAGGGCTGCACGCTTTGTATTGTCGAGAAATAGGGGAGAGAATGTCGCGGACATACAGGATTTCGGGTGGAAATCATTAAAACAAAAGCGCTTCTCGTTGCTGCGGTATCTTCGCAAGAATTTCAATCACCAACTTTCTCCTCCGAATGCGAAAATATTTTGTTGACGCCGACCTACACAGTGAGAAACGATAATCATAATAAAATAAGGGAAATCAGAACTCGCACGGAAAGATATAGGTGCTCTTTTTTTTTCACGGGCTATTCGAGAGTAGAATAACAGAGAATTAGTGCGAAGGCGGTTCGATGAACCCTCTGTCAGGCATTCAAGTGTGATTTGCAGAGTAGCCTTGTAGATGTGGATTAGATGTCTTTTGTGGACTAAGATAACTGCTTTGGGGAATCTAAGGAAGTTTGTAGCCCAGCGACCAAGACGGTGGGATGTGTGTGTTCGAAGGTCTAAATAAATGTAATAATTTTGCGGAATTATTACCTACATTTGACCGCTGAATGCCGCATAGTAATCGCTGGCGAGATATGAAGACGAATACGCGAAATTCCGCTTTTTCTGTGTTATTAACTAAAAGCCACGTGGCACACAGATCTGAACGTTCAAAGGGATCAAGTTATGGAACATCTGAGCGAGCATTCTGTCGCAGGCAGTCTGTTTTTGTAATATTTCCTGTGACTATGATTGGATATGTGTGTGTCAAAACGGTATGGGGACTTCCATTAATTGCATGAGCTCAAAAAAATGGGTCGGGGGGGGGGGGGGGGGGGGGGGTCCGGCGAAATCTCATTTAAAAGGCGGAGAGGGACAAAGAAAATCTCACGTCAATCTTTAAATTCGGAGAATATACATTATTACAACGGATAACACTTTGTTTTTGTATTTAATCCCGAGCATAGACATTACTAAAATGTCCATCAATCGTTACGGCCTCCCTAAACTGAAGTGAATGCTTTACACGTGTGCATGCCCTTGAACCTTCGATTTGAAACAAGTGCCGCACAATTGCCAGGTTTCATTTGAGAAGTTCTCTGCCAGTCAAAACCACAACATGTTAGTCAGTGAGCCAGTCGCGATATTCTGCAACGCATATAAAGCCGATATTATTCTGTTCAACATGAAATGGAATCGAAATTTTTAGAGTGCTTCTACACTGAAGCGCCAAAGAGACTAGTATAGGCATACGTATTCAAATACAGAGATATGTAAAGAGGCAGAATACGGCGTTGCGCTCGGCAACGCCTGTATAAGTGTCTGGCTCAGTTGTCAGATCGGTTCCTGCCGCTACAATGCCAGGTTATCAAGATTTTAAGTGCGCCTTAAGTAGTGTTATAATCGTCGCCGTCTCCGAAGTAGCGATGGAGTGCGGATTTTCCCATTTCGCGAGTGTACCGTGTATATCAGGAATACGGTAAAACATCAAATCTCCGACATCGTTGAGGCCGGAAATAGATGCTGCAAAATCAGGACCACCGACGACTGAAGAGAATCGTTCAGTATGACAGAAGTACAGCCTTTCCGCAAATTGTTGTAGATTTCAGTGGTCGGCCACCAACAAGTGTCAGCGAGCAAACCATTCAATGAAAAGTCATCGATATGGGCTTTCGGAACCGAAGGCCCACTCGTGTGCCCTTTATGACTGCAAGACAGAAAGCTTTATCCTTCATCTGGGCCGGACAACACCGACATTGAACTGTTAATGACTGGAACCATGTTGCCTGGTTGAACGAGTCTCGTTTCAAATTGTATCAAGCGGATGAACGAGTATGGATATGGCGACAACCTTATGAATACTTGGACCCTGCATGTCAGGAGGGGACTGTCCAAGCTGGTGAGCTCTGTAATGGTGTGGAGCGTGTGCAGTTGGAGTGATATGGAACCCCTAATACGTCTAGATATGACTGTGACAGGTGACACGTATGTAAGCATCCTGTCTGATCACCTGCATCCATTCATATCTATTGTGTATTCCGACGGACTTAAGCAATTCCAGCCCCACACGTCGAGAATTACTGCAGAGTGGCTCCAGGAACACTCTTCTGAGTTTAAACACTTCCGCTGTCCACCAAACTCCCCAGACATGAACATTATTGGGCACACCCGGGCACCTTGCAACGTGCTGCTCAGAAGAGATCTCCACCCCCTCGCATTATTATGTATTTATGGACAGCCCTGCAGGATTCATGGTGTCAGTTCCCTCCAGCACTACTTCAGACATTAGTCGAGTCCATGCCACGTCGTGTTGCGGCAGTTCTGCACGTTCGCGAGGGCTCTACGCCATGTTAGGCAGTTGTACCTGTTTCTTTGGCTCTTCAGTGTATTAGCGACATGGCGGCAAGTCGAAACCTTCGACCATAGATACTGAAAGACTCGCCTTGCTGTGCAGAAGCTATAGGGCTGGTGTGGCACCAACATAAACCACGGGACTGTTGGCAAAACGTGGCGGGATTTCAAATCAGCAGTCTGCCATCCTATGTCTGTATCGTACACTCCTGGAAATGGAAAAAAGAACACATTGAAACCGGTTTGTCAGACCCACCATACTTGCTCCGGACACTGCGAGAGGGCTGTACAAGCAATGATCACACGCACGGCACAGCGGACACACCAGGAACCGCGGTGTTGGCCGTCGAATGGCGCTAGCTGCGCAGCATTTGTGCACCGCCGCCGTCAGTGTCAGCCAGTTTGCCGTGGCATACGGAGCTCCATCGCAGTCTTCAACACTGGTAGCATGCCGCGACAGCGTGGACGTGAACCGTATGTGCAGTTGACGGACTTTGAGCGAGGGCGTATAGTGGGCATGCGGGAGGCCGGGTGGACGTACCGCCGAATTGCTCAACACGTGGGGCGTGAGGTCTCCACAGTACATCGATGTTGTCGCCAGTGGTCGGCGGAAGGTGCACGTGCCCGTCGACCTGGGACCGGACCGCAGCGACGCACGGATGCACGCCAAGACCGTAGGATCCTACGCAGTGCCGTAGGGGACCGCACCGCCACTTCCCAGCAAATTAGGGACACTGTTGCTCCTGGGGTATCGGCGAGGACCATTCGCAACCGTCTCCATGAAGCTGGGCTACGGTCCCGCACACCGTTAGGCCGTCTTCCGCTCACGGCCTAACATCGTGCAGCCCGCCTCCAGTGGTGTCGCGACAGGCGTGAATGGAGGGACGAATGGAGACGTGTCGTCTTCAGCGATGAGAGCCGCTTCTACCTTGGTGCCAATGATGGTCGTATGCGTGTTTGGCGCCGTGCAGGTGAGCGCCACAATCAGGACTGCATACGACCGAGGCACACAGGGCCAACACCCGGCATCATGGTGTGGGGAGCGATCTCCTACACTGGCCGTACACCACTGGTGATCGTCGAGGAGACACTGAATAGTGCACGGTACATCCAAACCGTCATCGAACCCATCGTTCTACCATTCCTAGACCGGCAAGGGAACTTGCTGTTCCAACAGGATAATGCACGTCCGCATGTATCCCGTGCCACCTAACGTGCTCTAGAAGGTGTAAGTCAACTACCCTGGCCAGCAAGATCTCCGGATCTGTCCCCCATTGAGCATGTTTGGGACTGGATGAAGCGTCGTCTCACGCGGTCTGCACGTCCAGCACGAACGCTGGTCCAACTGAGGCGCCAGGTGGAAATGGCATGGCAAGCCGTTCCACAGGACTACATCCAGCATCTCTACGATCGTCACCATGGGAGAATAGCAGCCTGCATTGCTGCGAAGGGTGGATATACACTGTACTAGTGCCGACATTGTGCATGCTCTGTTGCCTGTGTCTATGTGCCTGTGGGTCTGTCAGTGTGATCATGTGATGTATATGACCCCAGGAATGTGTCAATAAAGTTTCCCCTTCCTGGGACAACGAAATCACGGTGTTCTTATTTCAATTTCCAGGAGTGTATTTTCTCCACATTTCTCAATTGACTGCCAAACGCTTCCAACAAAAATTACTTTTGTATTTGCGAAAAATTATGCCAGAACTACATTTGACCTGGATTTGTTCACAGTACCATTTATAAAATATAACAAATACATCGAACGCCACTCTGGTGGGCAGTGGGACGAAATTACTATAAACTATGAATTAAAGTAAAATGTCGTTAAAATTCTTTTAAACAGTAAGAGTGGGCTCGTGTGAAAACTTTAAACATTGGATTCGCCGCGTTTTGAGCTCTAGTCACTTATAAAAGAAAATGGGATATGGGAATTATGTCAAGTATAGGTGCCAAAATTGTCGACTTTAGGAGCAGATCCATTTTAGAGTATCAATTTTAGGTGCACTTCAAAGGTTCTGTACCCAGTATTTTTATAAAAGTTTAAACTATCAGTTTAAAAAAAAAAAGATAAGTTAGATGAAAGGTGAGACTTTGAAGTTTTTCTGTTTCAAGGCCTGTATCCATAGCTGCCTTCGGTTTTTTCGTCCTTAGGGAACCTATGAGTAGGAACGAGAAACAGTTATACTTACTTCTGTAACCGAATTATCATAGATACTTTCCAAAATGTAATATGAGTCTATAAAGGCATCACTTTAAACACTTTAATTTACGTGATACTCTATTTCGAGTGTAAACAACATATAAAAGTCACTTCCGCAGATTTCAATAAACGCATCTGCACTATCATAGAAACACACGTGAAATGTAATGCCATTTCCCCCGACAAAACGCAGAGTACAGCCATAAGCGCAACACGAAACAACCCTGTTTTGCCAAAATTCACGTGACTTCAGTCCAGAGATGCTGGAGCCACGAAAATGACGTCAGGGCCAGCCTATTATATTTATGGTCGAAATTCGAAACACACCTGCGACCGAAGAGCCTTAGCTGGCTTCCGGAAGGCTGCGCTGCGCATGCGCGGGCGACTCGGAAGTGGCTGTTGACAGAGCGTGCAGCGGCGCTGGTAAGGTGTGGCGGCGACCTTGTAGCTGCCGGGCATGCGTCCGGGCCGAGCCGGATCGGGCCGGGCCGGTTTGTTTCAACACAGACACTAATGCGGCGCGTCCTGCGCGAGTGGCAGCGAAAGCCGCGTTCCAGCAGGCACAGTTCCCAGTTGCTAACATGTCGCTCTTCAGCTTACATTTACGTTTAACCCTTCAACATCGAATCCGTTCATATGACGGACCGACGAGAGAGGTCCACCACTATTTTTAAGCTACACAAAGTTATCGACGCACAGTTATAACATGTATCCCATCAAAGTTTTTAGTTCCTTCCAATAACTATTTCTTCATTTTCTGAGTATCTGTTTTGAATGTTGTAATAGACACAGATCAGCCAGAACGTTCTGATCACGTACAGGGTTATTACAAATGATTGAAGCGATTTCACAGCTCTACAACAACTTTATTATTTGAGATATTTTCACAATGCTTTGCACACACATACAAAACCTCAAAAAGTTTTTTTAGGCATTCACAAATGTTCGATATGTGCCCCTTTAGTGATTCGGCAGACATCAAGCCGATAATGAAGTTCCTCCCACACTCGGCGCAGCATGAGTTCGAAACCATCGTTGATGCGAGCTCGCAGTTCTGGCATGTTTCTTGGTAGAGGAGGTTTAAACACTGAATCTTTCACATAACCCCACAGAAAGAAATCGCATGGGGTTAAGTCGGGAGAGCGTGGAAGCCATGACATGAATTGCTGATCATGATCTCCACCACGACCGATCCATCGGTTTTACAATCTCCTGTTTAAGAAATGCCGAATATCACGATGGAAGTGCGGTGGACCACCATCCTGTTGAGAGATGAAGTCGGTGCTGTCGGTCTCCAGTTGTGGCACGAGCCAATTTTCCAGCATGTCCAGATACACGAGTTCAACCGTTTCTTCGCTCACTGCAGGCCGACCCGCTGATTTCCGCTTACAGAGGCATCCAGAAGCTTTAAACTGCGCATACAATCGCCGAATGGAGTTAGCAGTTGGTGGAGCTTTGTTGAACTTCGTCCTGAAATGTCGTTGCACTGTTATGACTGACTGATGTGAGTGCATTTCAAGCACGACATACGCTTTCTCGGCTCCTGTCGCCATTTTGTCTCACTGCGCTCTCGAGCGCTCTGGCGGCAGAAACCTGAAGTGCGTCTTCAGCCCAACAAAACTTTATGAGTTTTTGTACGTATCTGTAGTGTGTCGTGGCCGTACGTCAATGAATGGAGCTACAGTGAATTTATGAAATCGCTTCAATCATTTGTAATAGCCCTGTACTTACTTACATAGCCGGTATTTTTAAACTACACAAAGCTATCAACGCACAGTTATACCATGTATCCCATCAAATCAATTTTTAGTTCCTTTCAACACCTATTTCTTCATTTTCTGAATATCTGTTTTGAATGTTGTAATAGACACAGATCAGCCAGAACGTTCTGATCACCTACTTACATAGCCGGTATGTCCACCTTTGGCACGGATAACAGTGGCAACGTGTCGTGGCATGGAAACAATGAGACCTTGATAGGTCGCTGGAGGAAGTTAGCAGCACATATGTGGACAGAAGTCACCTATTCCCCTTATATTCTGGAGAGGGGACTATGAACTCTGACGCCACTTTCAATAACATTCCTGATACGTTCGATCGGGCAAGCTGGTGGGCCAGCGCATCAACAGCAACTCGCCACTGTGTTCCTGGAACCACTCCATCACACCCCTGGCTTTGTGATATGGCGTATTGTCTTGTTGGAAAATGCCACTGCCAACGGGAAACATGCTCGTCATAAAGGGGTCTACGTGGTCTGCAACAAGTGTACGATTCTCCTTGGCTGTCATGGTGCCTTCCATGAGCTCCACTGGACCCACTGGTGCCCACGTGAATGTTCTCCAGAGCATAATGGAGCAGCCGCCAGCTTTTCTCCGTCCCGAAGTACAGGTGTCAAGGGCTGTTCCCCTGAAAGACGACGGATTCACACCCTCCCATCGACATGACATGATTGAACCGTGGATTTCTTTTCACGGAATATTCTCTGAAAATTTATTTTATTTACTAGCGATTGCTGCATGGGGGCTTAATTATTTAGACTGCAAATAATTTTAATTTTGGTCGATGTTTGTCCGATTACGAGGTCTCGTAAACGGTTGGCCCTGATTAGTATTTGTACGCAATCTGACTGCATAGCATAACAACAAAGAATGAAAGGAAATTTCCATTAACACAATTAATTAATGAAGTCCCCAGCAACTATAAAACCTACGAAACAACAAGCACAAGAGTAACTGTTCTGTGTGTGGAAGTGTGATTCAACGTACACATCTGGCACGGTTCTTCCTCAATAAGACAAGAAATTTTAAATACCATTTATACCGAAGTAATTAAAAAAAATAAACAGAAATACTATAATTGCACATAGAAACCAGAAATACAGTCTAATACAAGAACACGAGCCAGATGCTTTGTTGACTGAACCTGTGTCCAAGAGGCATTATTGTTTAAGACATTGAAATAATTTAAAAAAAGGAATTTTTTTATCTTCATACATATTGACGAAAAGGTACACTCTGATCATTACAGCATCCCCAATCCAACAACATCTGGTGTCTAACCCATCAAAACAATACTACAAGTTCTGAACAAGCACTCACTACCGCAACTTCTCAACTACGACTCGCTACTGCAACATCTCAACAAGCACTCTCCACCACGACTTCTCGATAAGCACTGCCAGTGGAGGCGGAGGAATAAAACTCTTTGGCGCAATCTCTGGCGCTGTGGCTCAGTGTAGCCACCCTTCATTGCTCAAGAACATTAACACATTTAATCACACTATGTGAGCGTGGAAGTAGTTGCCATGGAGTAACTGATGAAATCATAATCAAATTGCTTTTAACAAACGGGAATTTTATTCCTAAAAGAGTTTTTTTTAAGAAACAGATTTAAAATTATAATTAGACAGCATCCTCTAAATATCAAGTTACAATCTATTCAGAGGGAGAAAGAAACAAATTTTTGACTGTATGAGCTTTCGGGCTGAGAACCTTGCCGCCCCCTTTTGACACGGCCGTAGTCACGACCGCTCACAACAACCTCTGAAAGACTACACTGGTGCAAATCTGCAACACACCAGATTACTTTAAGCTAAAAGTTTTAACAATTCACACAACCACATAAACTATGCACCCCGTAGGAGGGATGGAATTGCTGCAAAACACTAAAATTAAAATATTAACTTGCCAACAAAGGTGCAACTTGATTTTAACTTCTAAGAAAAGTCTTACGGTGGAAGGGTGGTAACTTTATATACTAAAATGACCATTTAAATAAAAGCCCATGAAATGCAACCTTATATAAAATTATACAAGGCTGGCCAAACGAATTAACATGCTCTGCAGTACACATATACCGCCTCTCAAGATGATAGGCAAGATCAAAACATATTTCAGGAATTAGGCTGTTACACCCCAAGCAATAAATTCGTTAACACACCGAATCCGACAAACATGACAGAGGCAGCTACTAACGTACGGCAGATGGATAGGGAGATTACCGAACAACCCGAACCTCAGGTTGCTCTAACCCGCCCCTACTCCACAAGGGAAAAACGAACCACCCAATTCATAAATAACCACCTTCCCGGGTTGGACAATCGGAGAAGAATGGTGGGACGACCCCAAAACAAAGCGGCTGGTGACCTCACCAAGAAAGCAAGTAGAATTTAACAAGAGTAAATCAAACAAGATATCACCAATCACTTAACTTCTAATAAACTGCGATTTCTCGAGAAGACCTGGCGCAGCACCCCCGAAACGCTCTCCCGAACCGTCCGCTGCCAGCCGCTTCAACGGACGCAGGATGGCGCGCCGATCTCCCGTCTCCCGGCGTCGCAGCTTGCACCGGCCAGACTGATGTCGTGGGTTGACTCCTGTTGTTCTCATGTCGACCGCGAAGCCACTACACCTCTCTGTACGGTGCGGCCCACTGGACTCAAGTGGCGACCTCACATGCGCCGACGCTCAAGACGGACAAGTCGTGTCTCAGTGCGCGGCCGACCAACCGGTCGATCCAGCCGCCAATGACCATTGCCTGAGCAAACTCGAGCAGACTGGCGGCCTAACGCGCAGACTCAGATGCAGGAACTAAGCCCCGACCGGGCGACCACTCGCTAAGTTCTCTTACTGGCGGAGTGGAAAGACTCTCATTTATCCGGGCTTAAAGATTGATCCGAACGAAAGACATACTAACATTCTCGACGACGGACAAACACTTAGGCTAGGCGCAAATTGAGACGCGTATAGCACGTGTGACGTGGCACGACACTACAGCGCGACACGCACGTGCCGCACGGGTTACGCGGGTGCAGCGCATATTGCGACGCGTACACCGTACATCGCACGCGCCGACTGGCGACGCTCTGCGCTGACAAAACCGAAGCGCGCGCAACCTGTTATCTTTCTCAAACGATTTTACAGACTCTATCCACTGAAAATATTGATTTTTGCCTTACTTGTAGCGTTATATGTCAGCTTCGTGGCGAAGTGCCCATCACCTCACTAATGACCATTCTTATTGTGATGTACACATTTTAGTAAGACACTACGCAAAACTCAGAAAGTTTACAACGAAAATTAGGGGTCGCTATGATTTTGCGTTTGGTGCGTATTACACCACATATGTTGCTGCGTATGAATTGTAGCTAACATGCTGAATTTTTGTTTAGACTTAGGAGGAGGTCTCTATCTGCCTCCGATCTCGAGAAAATGGATCCCATGTAGCGCGCTCACTTCCGATCTCACGCCCGCGAGAATGAAATACTCGCAACATCTCTCATATCTCCTAAACCGCCACTCTGGACTCGCATTCGGGAGGACGACGGTTCAATCCCGTCTCCGGCCATCCTGATTTAGGTTTTCCGTGATTTCCCTAAATCGCTTCAGGCAAATGCCGGGATGGTTCCTTTGAAAGGGCACGGCCGATTTCCTTCCCCATCCTTCCCTCACCCGAGCTTGCGCTCCGTCTCTAATGACCTACTTGTCGACGGGACGTTAAACACTAATATCCTCCTCCTCCTCCTCCTACACCGCTCGAGACATCGAAACTAAAGTTTGGCGAACGATAGCACACAAGGAGGAGAGTGTTTTGCCAATTATTAAACACACGGAACTTTCTTATCTATGGCGATATATCACTACTCATACTTCCTTTTTTATTTATTTCACTCCATTGACTGTAATTTTTAAGAGTTATCCACAGCTAGCGAAACAAGAGCTTCCTAGTATGAAAATAAACATGAAATTTCTTCTTTTATGTTACTGCAAACCGATACTATGAGGTTTTTCGAAAGCTATTGAGCTCTGTGATTGACAATTACATGTTTAATGAGGCCCTCATTTTCTCAATTCTGTCTGCTGTGAGATGAGTTTGGGAATTTTCATTGTCACAAAGGAATCATAAATGGTGATACTTCTTCAAATGAGAAAAGGTTAACAATTCACACAAAAATAGATTGCCAATTCTGTTGGAATTTTGGTGGAATCCCCGTAACCCATCGTATTTTTAACACTGAACGACTGGAATGGAAATTTACCAGACGATTTTATTCCTTCTCTTGATCTATGCAGTATTAAAATAATGACGAGCGTTCCTTCAGGCGGAATGATAGGCACATGCCAGATACCGGTTACTCACCTAGGGCTTGCCAAACTGACAATGTGTGATCGCGAATAAAATACCTGTTAGTGAGAAAAATAAACAATTGATCTGTCGGACAACACAATGGTCAGTGTATTGTCAGCAGCGGAGGGTAATGCGCGCTAAAGGAATGCACAAGCTAGCCATGTGTGCCTTGTGAGATGGAGTTCGAAAAATATTGTCATGAAAGTAGATCTGCCTTTGTCAGCAGCACAGTTCAACAAATTAAATATATCTAATCATAACACTCTTTTAGGATATTCCTACTTTCGTAATAATACCGACCATTTTCTTCATTTGTGTAGCCGGTTGTATAAATTAGTTTATTAATGCTGATAATGTCCATGCGACAATTGAAATGCTTTTTCTCATCACGGTGAACCAATTAAAACATTGTTATTTGTGACTGCTTTTCGACTGTTTCTAGCTTGCAGTGGAAATATGATGTTCACATGCATGTAGTCGTATTACATTATTACATCCATATCAGAGTAATCACAGTGAAACTTCTATACTTCAGATCTTGGACGCTTTTTACCGGAAGCACAAAGGGATCACACCTGTGGAGATTATCCCTTTCTAAATTTTTGTAACAGATCGTACAGATACGCTAGCTTACTAGGTAGCGAGAAGATAACCTTGTTTTACTTTCTTGCCTTCATTCTTAATCACATGACTTTATAATATTCCTTGCTTCCTTATTCACTACACTCTGTCCCTTTTTGCCATGTGAAAACATCGCGGAAGCATATGATGCAATTCCAGTGGCCAATGGCTCATCAGTTACTGATGTAGGCGTTTATCTTGACAGAAGAAAAACAAAACAAAACTACACAGATATAAACAACAGAAAAGTATAACGTACTAACGAAGAAAGCTGGAGCGTTTAAATGGCGAAAAACGAAACACTACCCAAAGGCAATAAAATTTAGTACACAGTAAGGCAAAATTTATCGTATGGGCAATACTACCACTGCTCATATGCGCCGTTCCGGTGTGAGCACATGGCCGGGCTACTTTTCCGCTCCCTTCCTCAAATTTCCCACGATGCTAGCGAGGCAAGCGCTACGCGTGGCGCGAGAAACTGTGCCTCAACCACAACGCCGCGCGACCTGGCGCAGGCACGTTTCGCGTCCCAGTCGCATCACGTCGCAATTTGCACGGTCCCATTTGAATCTGTGATGTTACAAAAACGCGCGCTGCGCTGCGTCGCGGCACACGCGCTATACGCGTCTCAATTTCCGCCTAGCGTATAGCGCGTGTGGCGCGACGCAGCGCAGCGCGCGTTTTTGTAACATCACAGATTCAAATGGGACCGCGCAAATTGCGACGCGACGCGACTGGGACGCGAAACGTGCCTGCGCCAGGTCGCGCGGCGTTGTGGTTGAGGCACAGTTTCTCGCGCCACGCGTAGCGCTTGCCTCGCTAGCATCGTGGGAAATTTGAGGAGGGGAGCGGAAAAGTAGCCCGGCCATATGCTCACATCGGAACGGCGCATATCAGCAGTGGTAGTAGTGCCAATACGATAAATTTTGCCTTACTGTGTACTGAATTTTATTGCCTTTGGATAGTGTTTCGTTTTTCGCCATTTAAACGCTCCAGCTTTCTTCGTTAGCACGTTTACTTTCCTGTTATTTATATCTGCATAGTTTTGTTCTGTTTTTCTTCTGTCAAGAAAAATGTATACTTCAGTAACTGATAAGCCATTGGCCGCTGGAATTTGCACCATATGCCTCCGTGATGTTTTCAGATCGCAAGAAGGTTCAAAATGGTTCAAATGGCTCTGAGCACTATGGGACTTAACTACTGTGGTCATCAGTCCCCTAGAACTTAGAACTAATTAAACCTAACTAACCTAAGGACAGCACACAACACCCAGCCATGACGAGGCAGAGAAAATCCCTGACCCCGCCGAGAATCGAACCCGGGAACCCGGGAACCCGGGCGTCGGAAGCGAGAACGCTACCGCACGACCACGAGATGCGGGCATTAAACAACTAATTGACAATTACAGAGCTCAATAGCTTACGAAAAACCTCATAGTATCGGTTTGCAGTAACATAAAAGAAGAAATTTCATGTTTATTTTCATACTAGAAAGCTCTTGTTTCGCTAGCTGTCGATAACTCTTAAAAAATTACAGTCACTGGAGTGAAATAAATAAAAAAAGAAGTATAAGTAGTGACATATCGCCATAGATAAGAAAGTTCCGTGTGTTTAATAATTGGCAAAAGTCTCTCCTCCTTGTGCGCTATCATTCGCCAAACTTTCGTTTCGATGTCTCGAGCGGTTTAGGAGATACGAGAGATGTTGCGAGTATTTCATTCTCGCGGGCGTGAGATCGGAAGTGAGCGCGCTACATGGGATCCATTTTCTCGAGATCGGAGGCAGATAGTGACCTCCTCCCAAGTCTAAACAAAAATTCAGCATGTTAGCTAAATTTCATACGCAGCAACATATGGTGTAATACGCACCAAAAGCAAAATCATAGCGACTCCCAATTTTCGTTGCAAACTTTTTGAATTTTGCGTAGTGTCTTACTAAAATGTGTGCATCACAATAAGAATGGTCATTAGCGAGGTGATGGGCACGAAGCTGACATATAACGCTACAAGTGAGGCAAAAATCATATATTTTCAGAGAATAGTTTCTGTAAAATCGTTTGAGAAAGATAAGAGGTTGCGCGCACTTCGGTTCAGTCAGCGCAGAGCGTCGCCAGTCGGCGCGTGCGAAGTACGGTGTACACGTCGCAATATGCGCTGGACCCGCGTAACCCGTGCGGCACGTGCGTGTCGCGCTGTAGTCTAGTGTCACGTCATTTGCGCATAGCCTAACTGCCTCACAAATTCGGACGAGAGACAGACTAGCAAGCTGGGGACGAGAGACTGAACCTACACTGACTCAAGACTCACCCAGACTGACCCCACTGGCGAGCTCATAGCGCCCCTTAAATGCACGTGAACAGGCTACCTTTCCCCTTTCCCACCAGAGTCAGACACCAAAGCTGCGACTGCCACAGCGGCGCCACCGCCAGAAACGGAGGGCGACTGCTTCACACTACGTGCTGCGGCGCGCTCTTCAATACAGCAGTTTTTACCACGGCTCAATGATGAAGAAGGTATCGGGATTCATCAGACCGTGCAATGCTCTGCCACTGCGTGAACGTCCAGTGTCGATGGTCATGTGCCCATTTCAGTCGTAGTTGCCGATGTCGTGGTGTTAACATTCGCACATGCATGGGTCGTCGGCTCAGGGGTTCATCGTTACGAGTGGTCGGTGTGTTCAGACACTCTTGTGATCAGATCAGCATTAAAGTCTGATGTTAGTTCCGCCACAGTCGCTTCTTGTCCTGTTTTACCAGTCTGCCGTGTCTACGACGTCCGACATGTTATGAGGGGTGGCCACCTAACCCACGACGGCTGGACGTTGTTTCGCCTTGGTTTTGCCACGTTTTGAACACATTCACCACAGCACTCCTCGAACAGCGGACAGGTCGTGCAGTTTCGTAAATGCTCGTGCCCAGCCTCCGAGCCGTAACAACTTGCCATCTGTCAAAGTTAGATAGATAGCGCGCCTTCCCCATTCTACACATGGACAGCACGTTTACTGATACTACAGGCACCGTGCGTGTGTCTCACCAGCAGTCATTCCTCGCCAGGTGACACTCCTACCGCCTGAACGGATTTATATCGATAGTAGGTCAGTAGTCATGATACTCTGATTGATCAGCGTATAAAACCTTAAAATGATCAGTTCCGATCGTACCTCTGTTATTTCCCTTCTTTTTCTTGACTGTCGATTGATAATGAAATGAAACACTGAACTTACAATAGGTCTAACATGTAATGATACAGGGTGTTTCAAAAATGACCGGTATATTTGAAACGGCAATAAAAACTAAACGAGCAGCGATAGAAATACACCGTTTGTTGCAATATGCTTGGGACAACAGTACATTTTCAGGCAGACAAACTTTCGAAATTACAGTAGTTACAATTTTCAACAACAGATGGCGCTGCGGTCTGGGAAACTCTATAGTACGATATTTTCCACATATCCACCATGCGTAGCAATAATATGGCGTAGTCTCTGAATGAAATTACCCGAAACCTTTGACAACGTGTCTGGCGGAATGGCTTCACATGCAGATGAGATGTACTGCTTCAGCTGTTCAATTGTTTCTGGATTCTGGCGGTACACCTGGTCTTTCAAGTGTCCCCACAGAGAGAAGTCACAGGGGTTCATGTCTGGCGAATAGGGAGGCCAATCCACGCCGCCTCCTGTATGTTTCGGATAGCCCAAAGCAATCACACGATCATCGAAATATTCATTCAGGAAATTAAAGACGTCGGCCGTGCGATGTGGCCGGGCACCATCTTGCATAAACCACGAGGTGTTCGCAGTGTCGTCTAAGGCAGTTTGTACCGCCACAAATTCACGAAGAATGTCCAGGTAGCGTGATGCAGTAATCGTTTCGGATCTGAAAAATGGGCCAATGATTCCTTTGGAAGAAATGGCGGCCCAGACCAGTACTTTTTGAGGATGCAGGGACGATGGGACTGCAACATGGGGCTTTTCGGTTCCCCATATGCGCCAGTTCTGTTTATTGACGAAGCCGTCCAGGTAAAAATAAGCTTCGTCAGTAAACCAAATGCTCCCCACTGCATATCGCCGTCATCAATCCTGTGCACTATATCATTAGCGAATGTCTCTCGTGCAGCAATGGTAGCGGCGCTGAGGGGTTGCCGCGTTTGAATTTTGTATGGATAGAGGTGTAAACTCTGGCGCATGAGACGATACGTGGACGTTGGCGTCATTTGGACCGCAGCTGCAACACGGCGAACGGAAACCCGAGGCCGCTGTTGGATCACCTGCTGCACTAGCTGCGCGTTGCCCTCTGTGGTTGCCGTACGCGGTCGCCCTACCTTTCCAGCACGTTCATCCATCACGTTCCCAGTCCGTTGAAATTTTTCAAACAGATCCTTTATTGTATCGCTTTTCGGTCCTTTGGTTACATTAAACCTCCGTTGAAAACTTCGTCTTGTTGCAACAACACTATGTTCTAGGCGGTGGAATTCCAACACCAGAAAAATCCTCTGTTCTAAGGAAAAAACCATGTTGTCTACAGCACACTTGCACGTTGTGAACAGCACACGCTTACAGCAGAAAGACGACGTACAGAATGGCGCACCCACAGACTGCGTTGTCTTCTATATCTTTCACATCACTTGCAGCGCCATCTGTTGTTGAAAATTGTAACTACTGTAATTTGGAAAGTTTGTCCGCCTGAAAATGTACTGTTGTCCCAAGCATATTGCAACAAACGGTGTATTTCTATCGGTGCTCGTTTAGTTTTTATTGCCATTTCAAATATACCGGTCATTTTTGAAACACCCTGTATATAATAAATTCGTGTGTTTCCGTGGGCTGGTGCAAGTCTTTCAACTGGACGTGACTTTTCGATTTGCTTGTCCCTAACCTATTCCAGTTATATAAATGGGTGTAAAGAGACCTACAGTTTAACGTGGAATGCGACCGACGAGTCGTTTTTGTCGGCTCCTAACATTGTTGAGAGGTGGAGGCCAGCTTAAAACGCAGGCTGCAAAATCGGTGGTTCAAATGGCTCTAAGCACTCTGGCACTTAACATCTGAGGTCATCAGTCCCCTAGACTTAGAACTACTTAAACCTAACTAACTTAAGGACATCAAACACATCCATGCGCGAGGTAGGATTCGAACCAGCGACCGCAGCAACAGCGCGGTTCCGGACTGAAGCCCCTAGAACGGCTCGGTCACAGCGGCTGACCCCGGTAAGAGACTCTGTGGTTGGACGGACGAGCAGTTAGCAGTTAGCGAGCGGACGGCCAAGTGAAACTTCTTAGTGTTTACTTAAAGTGCTGAGTGAAACTCCTGCTTCTGAGTGAAACTTGGCCGGCCGTTGTGGCCGAGCGGTTCTAGGCGCTTCAGTCTGGAACCGTGCGACCGCTACGGTCGCAGGTTCGAATCCTGCCTCGGGCATGGATGTGTGTGATGTCCTTAGGTTAGTTAGGTTTGACTAGTTCTAAGTTCTAGGGGACTGATGACCTCAGATGTTAAGTCCCATAGTGCTCAGAGCCATTTGAACCATTTTTTTGAGTGAAACTTCTGGTCTTTACCGCCAGATGAAATTTCTGGTGAAACTACTGAGTGAAACTGAACCTACTGACACTTCACTTATTTTTATCATTTCAACACTGACCTACGGAATTTTCCTATTTATTTATTACCCACAATATACAAGCTCAACGCAATCTGACTGCTCTACAATGACAACATTACTTCAAATAATCAGCGCAAAAGAATGGCCCTAAATTGGACGACATCCTAAAAATAACCCATACTTTTCGTAAGTCACTTACCTTACAGAAAATCTTCATAACACGAACTAGAGCAATTACAGCAAGCGGCAACTGCAGCCAGCTAAATAAAAGGGTTCCAACTACTATAGGCTGTAACTACTAGGAGGCATATGCTTAGCAAAAGAAAGATTTTGTTGAAGAGCAAACGATGTATTTAGCACATTTTACCTTATTCATGTGACATCCACTTCCGAAAATTATACAGTTGCCAATAATTCCACTGCCTAAACATTACTAACTACATGCAACCTCACTTTAAAATGCATCTCCTACCAACACTGTGTCCCCGAAAGACATATGTTCAAGCCGTCCGTTCGCTAACTGCTAGTCCGTCCAGCCACAGAGTCTCTTACTGAGGGCGTTGAGTGCTGTCAGCGACATTAATACAGTCTATAGCGCTGCCAACATACAAACATATAAACAGGCTACTTACATCGTAACAGTATGGCTGCGCCACTGCTACCGTCGTAACCTGTTAGTTAAACGATAGACGTCGTAATTGTAAAACTAAACTTTTATTAATTCCCCCCCCCCCCCCCCCCCCCCCTCCGCCCGTCGGGTAGATCGTTCGCCGGGTGCCGCTCTTTCAATTTGACGCCACTTCGGCGACCTGCAGTCGATTAGGAAGATAGGATGATGGTGAGGACAGCACAATACCCAGTCCCTGGGCGGAGAAAATTCCCCGACCCAGCCGGGAATCGAACCCCTTACCCAGAGGATCGACTATCTGTCAGGCTAACCATTCAGCTGCCGGGGGCGCACAAAAGTAAACTGGGGCATCGTTTCGAAACTGCTGGAGAAAAACTATGTCGACGTCATCTGCCCGCAGCATATCTTGTAGCATTTGGATCTTGACTGGGGTGCGAATACCGTTGATGTTGACTGTACCAATACAGTAGACGTGTGACATATTTTCGGTTGTGCACTGCTGGGAAGTCACGCACCTAGCAATCGGCTGTCTATGGAGCATTCTTGCTGGCCGGAACCACACGACACCGCCTCATTGGCCGCCATGGACGAGGTTCCCTCACGACCCGTCGGTGGAAGCCAATAACTGAACGTCGACCTCCTGCACCTCATCAGTCTGTTTCATTTCTTGAGCCCAATCTCCTAATGCGTTGGTAAGGCCTCCCGCGGTTGACGAGCATTCATCTGCACGTGGGACGTCATCCAGTTGCATATTTGCATCCATCACGTCTCTTTGATGTGGCGGCTTCTCCACGGGCTGTAGCACAGACGCTGTGGGTGTGATGTGGTCCTGGCCAGTCGGTGGGAACGAATCATGATGGTTCCCCCTGTCTTGTTCATCGCCCCGGTTGTGGTGCTCGTCTTCTGTGATGGAGCCTCCACGTCTGCTGAGGGACGCTGTTCATTGCGATCCTCACGCGGATCCGCTTCCATATCTAAAGATGGGTTCGACTGGAGCGCGGTGGGACCGCGGCTCCGCAGCTGTTGTGTGGTGTCTGGCTGGTGGTGTGGCAAGGTCATATGCGCTGTCAGTGACGTGGGATCGGGGGCGATACTCGCGGACTCTACAGACAACGACCTGTCATGTGGGTCGCCCACGCCGCTCCGTAGCGCTTCCACATGCGTAACAGGCAGCGACGTCATCTTCTGTGGAGGGTGCTGGTGTCCCGAGGTAGCTGTACGAGACGCCGCTGAAGACAGTCACCTCGGACATGCCCTTCCTGCCCGCAGCCAGAGCAAGTTTTCGGTTGACCCTCGTATACAACGATAGCTTGACAGCCAGCTGTCGTCACATAGGAATGTATGTGCTTCTGGAGTTCAATTCTTACTTGGAGTACTCCGCTGAGTACGAGATACGTCTCGAAGATGGTTCATTTCTCCGCAGCATGATTAAGGACCGTGCCCTAGGAGCGAGGTGGCAACGGCTTTGCCACAGTGGATACACCGGTTCCCATGAGATCACCTAAGTTAAGCGCTGTCGGGCGTGGTCGGCGCTTGGATGGGTGACCATCCAGGCCGCCATGCGCTGTTGCCGTTTTTCGGGGTGCACTCAGCCTTGTGATGCCAATTGAGGAGCTACTCGGCCAAATAGTAGCGGCTCAGGTCAAAGAAAATCATCATAACGACCGGGAGAGCGGTGTGCTGACCACATGAACCTCTTATTCGCTTCCTCAATGAGGATGACACGGCGGTCGGATGGTCCCAATGGGCCCCTTGTGGCCTGACGACGGAGTGCATAGGGGCAAAGTACTGACAAGGGGAGGCCGCCAATTGTGAAATTCAGATACGATTCATACTGCGCATAATAAAAGCTCATGGCCAGAGGTGTAATGTGGCAAAGCACCAAGATGCACTTCTCAGCCGTTGTCGAGAAAATCGACAGTTAAAAGAAACCGTTGCAGTGAAATACTCTCTACGATTAATAATGCTCTACAGCGTCGTGGCGCAGCGGTAAACGCTCGGGTTCATAATCCGAAGGTCGCTGGATCTGATCTCGCGCCATGAAACATTCTTTTTATTATTAGTTTTTTGTAATTCATATATATATATATATATATATATATATATATATATATATATATATATACCGCTGCGCCACGACGCTGTAGAACATTATTAATCGTAGAGAGTATTTCACCGCAACGGTTTCTTTTAACTGTCGATTATATATATATATATATATATATATATATATATATATATATACTATTAATGAATTGCTTATGCATGTTGGTGAAGGCGGATCGCTCTCCAATTGCACCGCCTCAATTTTTCCGTTTGTTTAACAGGTTGTACCAAAGCTCTCACGTCCGCACTGATTTTCGACGATGCTATAAGTTGCGCTAGGGACCGCATCTACCTTATTTCGAAGTTAGCAGGCAACTACGCTGTTATGCGGCGGCTCGTTTCGGCCCATTCAACATATGTCCTTCAAGTGTAACGAGCGAGTAACGGAGTTTATATTTCATACCTACCACAGCAAATTTGTGTTCGTGGGGTTTCTATTCTAATTCGAACGTTTGACTTACGCTATACGTATTCGTTTCTACTTCTTCCGTTAACTATACGTGGTTAACATTATGAAGATAATTAACAACATTTGTGAAATACAACTTTGTTTGCGGAAAACATAATGATGTTCGAAGTTGCCAGTTTTTCCACGACAAACGACTTTCAACAACTTATTATATGCATAATTGTTGCAACTGATTGCCGGGAATATATATATATATATATATATATATATATATATATATGTGTGTGTGTGTGTGTGTGTGTGTGTATACACACATTTGAATTACAAAAAACAAATACTAAAAAAAAAACCGGTTGTATGGCGCGAGATTCAATCCGCCAACCTTCGGATTACGAACCCGAGCGCTTACCGCTGCGCCACGACGCTGTAGAGCATTATTAATCGTAGAGAGTATTTCACTGCAACGGTTTCTTTTAACTGTCGATTTTCTCGACAACGGCTGGGAAGTGCATCTTGGTGCTTTGCCACATTACACCTCTGGCCATGAGCTATTATTATGCGCAGTATGAATCGAATCTCAATTTCACAATTGGCGGCCTCCCCTTGTGAGATAACTATGACCGCAGGAACTTCGAGCAGAAGTCTGAATGCGCGTACCGTTCTCCATCCGAGGCCGGCATGATCAACAGAAACCACACCAACGTTCCCATCGGCGTGGCAAAAACGGTAACCACCGGTGCCTCGACAAATGAGTCTGTCTCACGCTGCCTACTCTATGAATTTTACGTATACGTCACTGGCTACTGTTAATAGGTGATTTCCTATCAGCTCCTGGGGATCTACTTTCAGCACTTCCCGCAGAAACGTTCGATTTCGTGTGGTTTTGGTGTTGTGTATCGTGCGTCGAACTTGATAGTCGCCTTCCGATCAGAAATAGCCATTGTGATCTATAGTAATGAATGAACCGTTATGAGAAGCGTCGCGAGTGTAAACAAAGCTCGCGCTAAACGGGAGGCGGGGGGTGCGCTAGGCACGTCCGAGCCGCTACAATACCTAAGGTGGACTTCAGACCACCAGACCAAAAGATGGAGCAAGCCTCTCTCAGCTTCTGACCGAGTGAGGTGGTGCAGCTGTTAGCAAACAAGACTTGCATTCGAGAGGACGACGATTCAAATGGCCGTCCGGCCACCCGGTCTCACTTTTCCGTTATTTCCCTAAAGCGCTCCAGGCAAATGCTGGGAGGGCTCCTTTCAAAAGAGCACGGCCACGTTCTTTCCACATTCTTCCGTAATCGGAGCTTGTGCTCCCTCCCCAGTGACCGCGCCGGCCGAAGTGGCCGTGCGGTTAAAGGCGCTGCAGTCTGGAACCGCAAGACCGCTACGGTCACAGGTTCGAATCCTGCCTCGGGCATGGATGTTAGTGGTGTCCTTAGGTTAGTTAGATTTAAGTAGTTCTAAGTTCTAGGGGACTAATGGCCTCAGCAGTTGAGTCCCATAGTGCTCAGAGCCATTTGAACCATTTTTGAACGTGACCGCACTGTCGACACATTTTATACTCTAATCTTCCCTCCTTCCTTCCTCAACAACTGTTCGAGTTCCTGCTCTGACTGCAGGTGGAGTCAGGCTTTCGCACGCCACGGCACTAGGAGGGGGAGGGCACTAGGAGGGGGAGGGTGACCAGCCCTTCGCCCAGATCTCCTCTAACCCCCTGGAAACAGCAATTTAGCAATAGGCTAAGTGTGCCTAGAGTCGTCCTAGACGGACTGGGGCGAGGAAACTAGTCTGTTCCTACCTGGGACGGTTGAACAAGACATCTCTAGGGTCGACGTCTAGAGTTGAGCTACTAGACCACAACGGTCGCAACGCGTGTAAGCGTAATGTTTGTCGTGTAGTTAAGAATTGATGTTATCCGTCTTTTACAGCTGCTTTTAGCCGGCCGAAGTGGCCGTGCGGTTAAAGGCGCTGCAGTCTGGAACCGCAAGACCGCTACGGTCGCAGGTTCGAATCCTGCCTCGGGCATGGATGTTTGTGATGTCCTTAGGTTAGTTAGGTTTAACTAGTTCTAAGTTCTAGGGGACTAATGACCTCAGCAGTTGAGTCCCATAGTGCTCAGAGCCATTTGAACCATTTGAACAGCTGCTTTCATTTGCTAAAGGCGGGTAATATTAGTTCTTATCCACATGACAAACGTAATTAAGTAGCAACTGAGGAAGAATGGCTGTAAATATTAACAAAACATACACGGAAAAACAAAGATAATGGACTATAGTCGAATCAAACTAGGCGATGCTGAGGGAATTAGATTAGGAAACGGGACACCTACAATGTAGGTAAGTTTTGCTGTTTGGGCAGCAAAATAAACGACCATGGCCAAAGTAGAGAGGATATAAGGTGTAGGCTGGAAATGGTAAGAAAAGCGTTTCAGAAGAAGAGAAATTTTTTAACATCTAATATAGATTTAAGTGTAAGAAAGTCTTTACCGAAACTATTTGTATGGAGTTTAGTTATGGAAGTGAAGCAATGGCGATAAACAGTTTAGATAAGATGAGAATAGAAGCTTTTGAAACTGGTTTCTACAGAGGAATGCTGAAGATTAACTAATGAGGAGGTACTGAGTAGAACTGGGGAGGAAAGAAGTTCGTGACACAACCTGACTAGAAGAAGGGATTGGTAGGTAGGACACAGTCTGAGACATAAAGGGATCACCAATTCAGTATTGGAGGGAAGTGAGTGTGTGTGTAAAGGGTAGGGGGCTATAATTGTAGAGGACGACCAAGAGATGAACACAGTAAGCAGATTAAGAAGGTTGTAGGTTGCAGTAGTTATTCGGAAATGAAGACTCTTGCACAGGATAGAGTAGCATGGAGAGCTGCCTCAAACCAGTCTGCGAACTGAAGACCACATAAACAACATAGGGTAATTATTCCTCTTGCATGGAAGCAAGTATGTGCTTCCTTTTCAATGAGAGCGAAATATTTTTAATGGCATATGAAACCTCCTAAGAACACCTGTACAGTGGTGCAACTCTTAGTAAAGTTGCAGTTGAGACTATTCCCAAAAAAATCTGTAAATACACTACTGGCCATTAAAATTGCTACACCACGAAGATGACGTGCTACAGACGCGAAATTTAACCGACAGGAAGAAGATGCTGTGATAAGCAAATGATTAGCTTTTCAGAGCATTCGCACAAGGTTGGCGCCGATGGTGACACCTGCAACGTGCTGCCGTGAGGAAAGTTTCCAACCGATTTCTCATACACATACAGCAGTTGACCGGCGTTGCTGGTGAAACGTTGTTATGATGCCTCGTGTAAGGAGGAGAAATGCATGCCATCACGTTTCCCACTTTGATAAAGGTCGCGATTGCGGTTTATCGTATCGCGAAATTGCTGTACGCGTTGCTCGAGCTCCAAAGACTGTTAGCAGAATATGGAATCGGTATGTTCAGGAGGGTAATACGGAACGCCCTTCTGGATCCCAACGGCCTCGTATCGCTAGCAGTCAAGATGACAGGCATCTTATCCGCATGGCTGTAACGGATCGTGCAGCCACGTCTCGATCCCTGAGTCAATGGGAACGTTTGCAAGACAACAACCATCTGCACGAACAGTTCGACGACGTTTGCAGTAGTATGGACTATCAGCTCGGAGACCATGGCTGCGGTTACCTTTGACGTTGCATCACAGACAGGAGCGCCTGCGATGGTGTACTCAACGACGAACCTGGGTGGACGAATGGCAAAACGTCATTTTTCAGATGAATCCAGGTTCTGTTTACAGCATCATGATGGTCGCATCCGTATTTGGCGACTTCGCGGTGAACACACATTGGAAGCGTGCATTCGTCATCGCCATACTGGCGTATAACCCGGCGTGATGGTATGGGGTGCCATTGGTTACACGCCTCTTGTTCGCATTGACGGCATTTTGAACAGTGGACGTTACATTTCAGATGTGTTACGACCCGTGGTTCTACCCTTCATTAGATCCCTGCGAAACCCTACATTTCAGCAGGATAATGCACGACCGCATGTTGCATGTCCTGTACGGGCCTTTCTGGATACAGAAAATGTTCGACTGCTGCCCTGGCCATCACATTCTCCAGATCTCTCACCAATTGAAAACGTCTGGTCAATGGTGGCCGAGCAACTGGCTCGTCACAATACGCCAGCCACTGTCCTTGATGAACTGTGGTATCGTGTTGAAGTTGCATGGGCAGCTGTAACTGTACACCCCATCCAAGCTCTGTTTGACTCAATGCCCAGGCGTATCAAGGGTGTTATTACGGCCAGAGGTGGTGGTTCTGGGTTCTGATATCTCAGGATCTGTACACCCAAACTGCGTGAAAAAGTAATCACATGTCAGTACTAGTATAATATATTTGTCCAATGAATACCCGTTTATCATCTGCATTTCTTCTTAGTGTAGCAATTATAATGGCCAGTAGTGTATTAACAAGACATACAGGGAAAAACAAGGATAATGGACTGTAGTCGAATCAAACTAGGTGATGCTGAGGGAACTAGATTAGGAAACGAGACACTTAAAATGCATGTAAGTTTTGCTATTTGGGCAGCAAAATAAATGATGATGGACAAAGTAGAGAGGATATAAGGTGTAGACTGCAAAATGGCAAGAAAACCGTTTCCGGAGAAGAGAAATTTGTTAACATCGATTATATTTTTAAGTGTAAGGAAGTCTTTTGCGAAATTATTTGTATGGAGTGTAGGCATGTCTGGAAGTGAAACAATGACGATAAACAGTTTAGACAAGAAGAGAATACATGCTTTTGAAACGTGGTGCTACAGAATAATGCTGAACATTAACTAATGAGGAGGTACTGAGTATAATTGGGGAGGAAAGAAGTTTGTGACACAACCTGACTAGAAGAAGGGATTGGTTGACAGGACACAGTATGACACATCAAGGGATCACCAATTTAGTGTTGGAGGTTCAAAATGGTTCAAATGGCTCTGAGCACTATGGGACTTAACTTCTGAGGTCATCAGTCGCCTAGAACTTAGAACTAATTAAACCTAACTAACCTAAGGACATCACACACATCCATGCCCGAGGCGGGATTCGAACCTGCGACCGTAGTGGTCGCGCGGTTCCAGACTGAAGCGGCGCTTTTCCACAGTTCTCTTGTTTCCACAAAACCTGTTCACTTATACGTAACTATGCATATACATTTGAAACTGTATTACCGAATCCCGTTCTGATACGCAGAAAGTTAGCATTTAGTTCTAATTACAACAACTGTAGCTAACCGTGTATCTGTGTCGTATGAAGTAGGGTCAAGAAGAAATGCGCTCTATCCTAGCAGTGTAGACGTACCCACGTGCTGCATGTAACAACGACACTTGCATGAGTGCCCCATTTGGCATAGTTTACATGTCGATAGCCGATTCCGGCCGCCGCACCTTTCAACATTACAACGTTTCTACGATACCTACACGAAAAGTTGCAACGGCATTATCTCGCACTGTATCACTGTACTCCTTTTCTTAACTGTTTTCAAATGCCGTTACAAAACGTAATTACTTGCCACCCCATTCCTGTTGATAAACATATCAGCCACACAGCACACCAACTTGGCCGTCTGCTTACTATCACTAAAACTTGTTTGGATATCTAAAACTGGTCAGAAAATAAAACCAGTCTTACATCTTACGCAACTCACCCAGTATCTATACACTACCACTAAATAAAGCTCCCCGCCGCGTTTTTTCTGTCTGTATGTAAAGGCTACGCCGGCCGTTGTGGCCGAGTGGTTCTAGGCGCTCCACTCCGGAACTACGCTGCTGCTACTGTCGCAGGTTCGAATCCTGCCTCGGGCATGGATGTGTGTGATGTGCTTAGGTTAGTTAGGTTTAAATAGTTCTAAGTCTAGGGGACTGATGACCTCAGATGTTAAGTCCCATAGTGCTTAGAGCCATTTGAACCTATTTTTTGTTTTGTTTTGTAAAGGCTAATCCCAGGAGCTACGGTAGTGATTTTGTTACGATTTTCACTAACATATAAACAGATTCGCGAGGGCGAGGAACGGTTCTGTACGTAATTTATGACCACTACGGCTGTAGACAACTAGTGGTTCCCGTGCGAAGCCGGGGAGGGTAGCTAGAATAAAATTAAACTATACACCAGTAACAACGCAGGAAAAGTAATGACGCAATCTCACATCAGATGATATCGAAAAGCATTTTCAATCCGTGAGCATTGCTAGAAGTTCCTTTTCAAATTGCGATGTATTAACATATATTCGCCTTTCTTGCGTAAAATTAGTCATTCATTTCACGAGGTAAGCATGAACTTGCAACAATTTATAAGGTAACCTATTAACCCGAAACATGTCTCAAATATGTGTAACTAGAAACATGCGGTCTCGTAGGCCCTTTAATACTTTTTATCATATAACTCCACACTAACTGGCAAAAGGTAAATGAATAGTCAACTATTTCATATTATAAGGGGATGAAATACTATTTACCGCTTCCACAGACTTCGTTGATTACGTTGTTTAAAATTAACACGAAACATCCTGAATATGTGTAGCCATGTAGTACCAGTCTTGAAATTACTGTTAGTATTGTTACGCCAGTCACGATATTTATGAGGCCGGCCGCGATGGCCGAGCGGTTCTAGGCGTTTCAGTCCGGAACCACGCGACTGCTACGGTCGCAGGTTCGAATCCTGCCTCGGACATTGATGTGTGTGATGTACTTAAGTTAGTTAGGTTTAAGTACTTCTAAGTTATAGCGGACTGATGACCTTAGCTGTTAAGTCCCATAGTGCCCAGAGCCATTTGAATTTGATATTTATGAGAGTAAGTTAAAAAGATTGCAGGGAATGTAAATGAAGGAATGAATCAAATGAACTGAAAATATTAATTTGGAGAATTTTTGCACACTCGACACACATCTTCCCTCCACATTTCAAGCATACTGTCTGAGCACATTTGGTGCACTTATACGACTGCTTATACTCCCTTTTCCGTTTCTTTGGTGAAGGGCAGTTCATACATGTCTTCCTCTTTTCCATTCTATCAGCTAGTATAGCTCTAACACGTCGTTATTAAATAATACTGCTATATTCGAGGTTTGGTAGGCGTTTGCGCCAAAATTCGAATTTTGCTTTCAGTCCAAGCATTCCCCCTTACAAAATGTTGTGTTGAGGTGTTTATCTTGCTCTAATAGGCCTTGAACTATCCACTTGAGATCATCTTTGCGATAAAAGACTGTGTTTGCTGTGAATAATTATCTGTGGTACAGGTCGCAACTGGCTCTTTTTCCGATGAAGCATTTTCTTCACTAATATCACATACTGCTTCATGGTGACCACCAGTTATCACAAAATGAGAATCAGAATTAGAATCATAAAAAATGTCATCGTCGTTCCCATTTTCCTCTTCACTTACATAATGTAATTGCTAGTGCACCCAAGCTTCATAATCTCGGTCAGCTGCAGACATTTCATTCCTCTTAGAAAATCGCTCCATGCTATAGCTGAAAACTAACGAATTCATTCATATAATAAAATGCTTTTGAAATTAAAAAAAATTTAAAAAATCAATTGAAAGGAAAATATGCAGTATTTAGAAACATGTGGACATTCGAGCTCCCTAATTATCAAAGATAATGCAAAACTTGTGGTCAGGCAGGTACCCAATTTCGCGCTCAGTTCTAAATAATATACTTTATCGTTAGATCGTTGCTTTACACACAGCAAGCATTAAAGTGAAGATACCGAAAAACGTTTAAAATGAATTATGGATCTGAAAGACTGTTGTTTCAAGTTAAGGGTTAAAACACAAGAATCTAAAGAAATAGGTTCTTCTGATTTATCCAGTGCCGAATCCACTGCTCTGCGAAACATAATGATGAGACAGATAAAGAAACATAATGTATTATCTACCTAGTGGAAATGACAAAGCATGGGAGATTGTTGCCAGAGGTCACTCCCTGTCGTCCACAGAAACTTGGACGCCACAGGACGTGAAGTCAGCGTGGTTATAAGCAAAATGGGTCTGGCCCCACAAAGAGAGGCAGTTGAAGGAATGAGAAAACACTGCTTGTCAATCAGCAACCAATTACCGCACACTCTGGTGCTGTTTCTCATTACAACATGGCCCGAGACACTATTTGTATAACTTCACATGAGGAAGAATTGCCGGGAAGCGGGAAGAAGAACGAAGTGTGACGAGTGTAGCCCAGGAGTTTGATCTTGTTCATAGGACTGTTTCACGTGCATGGGGAGCATTCTGAACCACAGGCAGTGCTGCCCGAAGGAGTGGAGGCGGTCGACCTAGATCAGCTACAGCAGCAGGTGACCGCTACACTGTGGAACAGGCAAAACGAGATCCACATCAAACAACGCGTGCAGTTGAAACTACATTTAATGGGACGGCAAGACAAGCAGTCTCACGTTGCGTGACGACTGGATGTGGGTGGTCTCTTTGTCCGAGGGCAGGGCCACACACCCACACATCGGCCTCTCCGTTTACCATACTGTCAAGCGCACTGGAACTGGACTAGCGAGGAATAGGGTCTCGTGCTCTTCTTGGTTAGAGCAGATTCATAGTGAGTAGTGATCCTGGACTTACCTTCATGTAACCAGAGGTGAGATCACGTAATGATCCCTGGAACATTGTCGAATATTATCGTTTTGTTGGTCCAGATGTTATGGTATGGGGAGGCATTGGTGTACTGGCCTCCAAATCTTTGAACACGGTAACTCACCGGTTAACGTTATTCTGACACTGTACTTCCTAACCATGTGTGTCTATTCACGGGTGCTTTCGGCCCTGAATTCAATTTTATGGGTAACAGTTTTCGAATGCCTCGAAAAATGTATGTGGTAGAGTTCTTGGGATGAGAGGATACTCGGCTAGCCGGCCGAAGTGGCCGTGCGGTTAAAGGCGCTGCAGTCTGGAACCGCAAGACCGCTACGGTCGCAGGTTCGAATCCTGCCTCGGGCATGGATGTTTTTGATGTCCTTAGGTTGGTTAGGTTTAACTAGTTCTAAGTTCTAGGGGACTAATGACCTCAGCAGTTGAGTCCCATAGTGCTCAGAGCCATTTGATACTCGGCAAATGGACTAGCCTGCACGTTCCCCTGACCTAAATCCCATCGAGCGAATACGAGATGCATTGTGAAGATGTACTGTAGCACGACAAGATGCGCTAACCATCATCCAGCAGCTGTTAACCGCTTCGCTGGAGGAATGATGCGCCCTACAACAATAACTCTTTACCAACCTCGAGGCTAGCATGGGACCACGTTGCGGACCATTCACTGCCGTCTGTTATGATCACACACCTTGTATGTTGTTGTTGTATGTTAACTGGGGACCTAGAAACGACGGAGAGGCCCCGTCCCCGCCGCAGTGGCAGTGGTCCACAACCCCACAACGACTACCGCAGTCCACTTCACCCCCCCGCCGCCTCACACCTAATCACTCTTTCAGGGTTATTGTGTGTTTCTGCCCCCGGTGGACCCCCACCCCTCTCCCCCAGGGAACGTCTCACACCAGACGAGTGTAACCCTTATGTTTGCGTGGCAGAGTAATGGTGGTGTTCGCCTCCGTGGAGAACTTGTTTGCGCATCAATCGCCGACATAGTGTAGCTGAGGCAGAAGAAGGGGATCCAGCCCGCATTCGCCAAGGTAGATGGAAAACCGCCTAAAAACCATCAACAGACTGGCCGGTTCACCGGATCTCGACAAAAATCCGCCAGGCGGATTCGTGCCGGGGACCAGGCGTTCCTTCCCACTCCGGAAAGCCGTGCGTTAGACCACTCGGCTAAACGGGCGGGTTATCACACACCTTACTAAGAACCATTTTCCGCTTTTTGTAATTTGCAGGGGATCATTACGAATCACGATGACTTCTGTGTAATTATAAGCCATTGAATAAAAGTGTCATTTCTGTTCGTCTCACTGTACATTTCTTTCAGTTGCTTCCGTACTGCCGGCCGGAGTGGCCGTGCGGTTCTAGGCGCTACAGTCCGGAACCGAGCTGCCGCTACGGTCGCAGGTTCGAATCCTGCCTGGGATATGGATGTGTGTGATGTCCTTAGGTTAGTCAGGTTTAATTAGTTCTAAGTTCTAGGCGACTGATGACCTCAGAAGTTAAGTCGCGTAGTGCTCAGAGCCATTTGAACCATTTTTTTTTTTTTTTTTTTTTTTGCATCTGTACTATACCGTAACTGTTCATTCTGTGTAGGGGCCGAGTTTCATCGAGCAATGTTACTTGGTAATGATAAATTATGCGAAAGATACTTTCGTCCCTAAGTTTTGCACACAAGTGTGTGTACTTCATTACGTTGCGCCTAGTATCGTGCCGCGTGTTCGTTCACTGACTTATTTCCATTTACAGCTGAGCTCGATCTCATGAATGATTCCATACAGTGTGAGCCCATTTTGTATAACTATCGCAGGAGTTAAAGAGTTAAAACTTACAGCGCTGTTTTAATACACTCGAAGAGCCAAAAAGTCAATATCATTTCACCAAAAGACGTTATACATTGACGCGACAACAGCCATGGATATGCTCATATACAGATGGCGGTAGTATCGCATACACTAGGTATGAAAGGGCAGCGAAATGGTGAAGCTGTCATTTGTACACACGAGGAGAGGCCAAGACGTTGGGATCACTGATTTACTTTAAACTTTGTACACCTTTACTAGGCCATTGTCCGCTGCTCGTGGTCTTGTGGTAGCGTTCTCGCTTCCCGCGCACGCGTTCCCGGGTTCGATTCCCGGCGGGGTCAGGGATTTTTCCTGCCTCGAGATGACTGGGGGTTGTTGTGTCGTCTGCATCATCATCATTCATCCTTATTACGGTCGGAGGAAAGCACTGGCAAACCACCTCCGCTTGGACCTTGCCTAGTACAGCGGTGCGGGTCTCCTGCATCGTCCCCTACGCTCCTCTGAGTATGGGACATCATCATCATCACTAAGGCATTGGAAATGGAAGTGAGCGTTTGGCGTCATTGGCCGGGAGGCCCCTTGCGGGACAGGTCTGGCCTCTTTAGTGCAGCTCTTATTACATTCGACGCCACATTGGGCGACCTGCGTTCCAGATGGGGGTGAAATGATGATGAAGACAACACAACACCCAGTACCTGAGCGGAGAAAATTTCCGATCCAACCGGGAATCGAACCCCGACCCCGGCAATCCGTCACACTGACCACTCAGGTATCGGGGCGGACGCTAAGCCATTAAAACAACATAATGTGCAAGTTGTAAGGCGCACTACTGCGGCAATTTCGAGTAAATAGCAAGAGAAGTTGTACGCGTCTATTGTGAAATTGTAAGTGCCCGAACGTTAGCGTTCATGGTGGTCAAAAAAGTGATTAACGTTCGAGTGTCGTAAAACGAACGTATATGAGGCGACGATTCCACTCCCATACAAGTTTTATTATTAATCTATTGTTTCATCGCTGGCCATATTATATAAACAATATGACATTTAAGAGGTAATATAATTTTAAAAAACCACGTGTATTTGCATAACGTTTTAGTGAATTTCATGTTATTTGACTGCCTGCTATTTTAATTAAGTAATTATTAGAACAAAAGCATTTATACACTACTCGCCATTAAAATTGCCACACCACCAAGATGACGTGCTACAGACACGAAATTTAACCGACAGGAAGAAGATGTTGTGATATGCAAATGATTAGCTTTTCAGAGCATTCACACAAGGTTGGTGCCAGTGGACACACCTACAACGTGCTGACATGAGGAGAGTTTCCAACCGATTTCTCATACACAAACAGCAGTTGACCGGCGTTGCCTGGAGAAACGTTGTTGCGATGCCTCGAGTAAGGAGGAGAAATGCGTGCCGTCACGTTTCCGACTTTGATAAAGGTCGCATTGTAGCCTATCGCGATTGCGGTTTATCGTATCGCGACATTGCTGCACGCGTTGGTCGAGATCCAATGACTGTTAGCAGAATATGGAATCGGTGGGTTCAGGAGGGTAATACGGAACGCCGTGCTGGATCCCAACGGCCTCGTATCACTAGCAGTCTAGATGACAGCCATCTTATCCACATAGCTGTAACGGATCGTGCAGCCACGTCTCGATCCGTGAGTCAACAGATGGGGACGTTCGCAAGACAACAACCAGATGCACGAACAGTTCGACGACGTTTGCAGCAGCATGGACTATCAGCTCGGAGATGATGGCTGCGGTTACCTTTGACGCTGCATCACAGACAGGAGCGCCTGCGATGGTGTACTCAACGACGAACCTGAGTGCACGAACGGCAAAACGTCGTTTTTTCGGATGAATCCACGTTCTGTTTACAGCATCATGATGGTCGCATCCGTGTTTGGCGACATCGCGGAGAACGCACATTGGAAGCGTGTATTCGTCATCGCCATACTGGCGTTTCATCCGGCGTGATGGTATGGGGGGGGGGGGCATTGGTTACACGTCTCCGTAACCTCTTGTTCGCATTGACGGCACTTTGAACAGTGGACGTTACATTTCAGGTGTGTTACGACCCGTGGCTCTAATCTTCATTGGATCCCTGCGAAGCCCTACATTTCAGCAGGATAATGCACGACCGCATGTTGTAGGTCCTGTACGGGCCTTTCTGGATACAGAAAATGTTCGACTGCTGCCCTGGCCATCACATTCTCCAGATCTCTCACCAATTGAAAACGTCTGGTCAATGGTGGCTCGTCACAATACGCCAGTCACTACTCTTAATGAACTGTGGTATCGTGTTGAAGCTGCATGGGCAGCTGTACCTGTACACGCCATCCAAGCTCTGTTTGACTCAATGCCCAGGCGTATCAAGGCCGTTATTACGGCCAGAAGTGGTTGTTCCGGATACTGATATTTTAGGATCTATGCACCCAAATTGCGTGAAAATGTAATTACATGTCAGTTCTAGTATAATATATTTGTCCAATGAATGCCCGTTTATCATCTGCATTTCTTCTTGGTGTGGCAGTTTTGATGGCCAGTAGTTTAACTATCGACAAGTAAACGAAAACATCTTTATCGATGAAGCAGGTCTTCCAACTTGAAAAGTTATAGTCACACTCCGAAAATGTACTCCGATTTGCCAACCATGCGACGTTTATTTCTATCGAATGGGTCAAATGGCTCTAAGCACTATGGTGCTTAACATCTGAGGTCGTCAGTTCCCTAGCCTTAGAACTACTTAAACCCAACTAACCTAAGGACAGCAAACACATCCATGCCCGAGGCAGGATTCGTACTCGCGACCGTAGCAGCAGCGCGGTTCCGGACTGAAGCGCCTAGAATCGCTCGGCCACCGCGATGAGAAAAATAAATAATAATAATTCTTTTCATAACGCGGGGCCTCAGTCATAATATATTTCTTTAAAGTCAGTACCGTCATTAGACTTGTGTATTTTCAGTGTTACATTTACACTTACACAATCATGATTTGGGCTTCAAAGTTTTGTCTAAAGGTTGATATTTCTGGTAATGCCTACTGCTTTACCTGAAATATCAACCCTTAGACAGTGTGTCTAATAGTGTATTTTAAATACGAGAGTATGCCATCTTAGGCACTATATAACACTTAGAACACTTGATAATGGCACTTTGAAGACGATGTCATGACTGTGTTAGTGCAAATATAACACTGCAAATAAACAACAGTCTAATGGCGGTACTGACTTCCAAGAAATAAAATACGGGTTATAAAAAAAGGGAAGTGTTAGCGGGATTCGAACAATCGCTTCGTCCACATGTGCGGCGCGACCTCTAACCATTCGACCATTATGACTCCTTACGGTCAGCACATTCGCACACATACGAGTTTGCACACATACATCAATTACATAATAGACGCGTAAAAATTCTTTTGTGATTTTCTTATGATTGCCAGAGTAGTGCACCTTACTACTTTGCCATTATGTTGTTTTAATGGCCTACAAAAGGTGTACAAAGTGCTCCCAGCGTTTTGACCCTCCTTGTCAGATGATCATGTGAAAAGGTTTCCGACCTGATTATCGCTGCATGACAGGAATTAACAGACTTTGAACGAGGAGTGGTAGTTGAAGGAACACGCATAGGATATTCTAGTTCGGAAATAGCTAGGGAATTCAGTATTCCGACATCCCCAGTGTCAAGAGTGTGTCGAGAATACCAGATTTCAGGGGCTACCTCTCACCACGGACAACGAAGTGGCCGACGACCTTCACATGAAGACCGAGAGCAGTGGCGTTTGCTTCGAGTTGCCAGTGCTAACAGACAAGCAACACTGCGTGGAACAGCCGCATAGATCAATGAGACTCATACGGCGAAAGTATCTGTTAGAACAGTGCTGCGACAATTTGCGTTAACGGGCTATGGGAGCAGACGACCGACGCGAGTACCTATGTTAACAGTACGACGTCGGCTGCACCGCCTTTCCTGGGCTCTGGACCATATCGGTTGTGGCGCAAACCCCACGAACCCATGAATCAAACCTGTCAACAAGGCAGTGTGCAGGTTTGGTGTGGCACCATAATGGTGTGAGCTGCGTTTACATGGAACGGACTGGATCCTCTGGTCCAACTCAACCGATCATTGACTGGAACGGTTATGTTCTGCCACTCAAAGACCATTTGCAAACATTTAGCGATGAATTTTTTATGGATGACAACGCGCCGTGTCGTCGGGGCAGTTTTTTGGGATTGGTTTGAAGAACATTCTGGACAATTCGAACAAATAATTTGTCCAGCCAGATCACCCGACACGGATCCTGTCGAACATTTCTGGGACATAATCGAGAGCCCAGTTGGTGCACAAAATTCTGTACCAGCAACACTTTCTCAGTTATGGGTCGGCTGCAGAGGCAGTATTCCTACAGAAGACTTCCAACGACCTGCCCAGGCCACGCTGGGTTGCTCCATTACGCCAGGCAAAAAGAGGTCCGACACGCTAAGAGGTCCATGACTAAGGAATTTGTCGCTA
This sequence comes from Schistocerca americana, assembly GCF_021461395.2. NCBI lineage: Eukaryota > Metazoa > Arthropoda > Insecta > Orthoptera > Acrididae > Schistocerca > Schistocerca americana. Next base: position 234,706,133 of record NC_060125.1, on the reverse strand, counting down.
GCGCACTCGAGCAGATGTAATTTCGATGGACTGCTCACGCGCTGCCTGCGATATGTAAGCTATAAGAGAATCTCAGACCAGAGAGCAGTGTTGTATGCAGTAGGAACTGTGTGGCAGTATGAGTAAGTAGTAGCTAGCAGTCTGGTGTATGGAGTTGGCTGGGCCGGTCGTGGGAAGCGATGGCGGTGCCTGAGCGATGTAGTATAAGGTAAAAGCAGCCTCACGCATATGTACTATTGTTATATCAAGTCCCATGTAAATGTTTTAAAAAATCTCTTGATTATAATCTTTCTTATAAAATTTAACTTTTGACAATCATTAAACTCATTTTAAAGATTTTACTAATTTCTCCAATCCATGGTCATCCTGATTATTGTTTATTCGGCGACCTTATTGAGGTAAGAATTTTCAATTTATTCAGAATGAATTTTCAGGGCCATGAGGCAGCACTGCTGACGTCCAAAATTTACCAGTTCACATTCACAGTCAAATATTGACAGGTTATAAGTGAGCCACAGTTTTATTGAGAGGTTAGTCACGTTATTATTGTGAGGTTACGGAGTAATAAACTATTGGTAGGTTACGGAATTTATGTGTTGCGAGGTTACACTAAATGTCAATGCTATACATATTTTTACTATTAGGAGGTTATACTAAATGTGAATGTTATACATAATTATACTTTTTCTGTTAGGCGGTTACAAAGCTATTAAGAAATATCCCATTCACTTTCAAACAGAAAGCCTTTACTTTTTCCCACAGTTACGTTATTTTTTAGTTCTATAAGACTCGTAATAATTCGCTTTCATCACCATTTTTTATTTCTCCGATAACGTAGTTACTTAAAACGAAAAGTTAGCTGGCCAGCCGGGGTGGCCGAGCGGTTCTAGGAGCTACAGCCTGGAACCATGCGACCGCTACGATCGCAGGTTCGAATCCTGCCTCGGGCATGGATGTGTGTGTGTGTCCTTAGGTTGGTTAGCTTCAAGTAGTTCTAAGTTCTAGGGGACTGATGACCTCAGAAGTTAAGTCCCATAGTGCTCAGAGCCATTTGAACCATTTGAAAAGTTAGCTGAAGTGTTGAACATTTTTCTTGAGTGGTAGGATAAGGGCTGCAAGAATAGCTCTGTTATTAATTTTTCTTGGAAAGTTTGTGACGTGTTAATACTACGAGCTACCACGCTATGTCACAACCCTGGGGACTGAGAACCTGGACGTATGACGTTCGAGGGGTGGAGGCGAGAAGACAATGAGCCCCACTGCACGGGGACTATAGGTGTTGTTGCCGTGCCAAAAGAAGGCTTGATTAAAACATTGTGCACTCCTGCCTTGTGTCCGTTACTGCCTGACGTATTTCTTCCATTTCCTCTACGGTGAATACAAATGATGTTGAAATTAACAATGATTACTGCCCAGTTGAAGAATGTTAGTTACTGCAACAAGGCGCAACGAATGTATTGTTACTGGAAAAATATGCAGAGAATATTTGTATCCATCAATTCACTGCGACTTATTTTCATTTAGTTACAGTGCAGTGCAGTTTTTTCTTCATTTAATGAACTCTACGTAAGGCAGGGAGACTTGTTCACTCTTAGAATTATCGCGGAGTCAAGAGTTCAAGTCTGTGAGTCACGAGACCCAGACGGATTTTCAGCAACTTCGCTACTGTAGCACCGCCAAGCACCTGGCACATGTAAATACACTTGGAAATGATTGTGCGTTGTGTATATGGAGGGGAGGAGCTCAACAGAATGAAAATGAAGAATGAGGCTATAAGTATGGAAAGTCGTTTTGTAATCTGCGATGAATTAAAATCTTTTTTTTTTTCCTCTTTTTTACGCAGTGTGTTGTCGATAACAGAGTGAGATGAATATCCACTCTCTTTCTTCAAAGTGAATTAGATTATAGTACTGACAGATTTCTATAAGAAGTCTAAATTAAGAAAGGTGTATGTATTCCTTATTCACGACAGCCCACGAGCATACCAATATCTCCGTCGCTCACGCTCCTAATTTCCAGCACGTCCACAACATCCCACAATCAGAACTCAATACTCCATTAACGACACAAGAAATTCAACAGATACTCCATCATAAAAGCAACGCGGCTCCCGGTAACGATTTCATTACCTACAGGCACCTAAAAAAATGCCCCCTCTCCTTCCTGGAAATCCTAGTCCCCCATTACAATATAATCCTGAGCTGTGGAAAACCTCCCGAATCCTCCTCTTCCTCAAACTTAATATACCTGCCTCTGACACCTCCACCTACCGTCCCGTCAGCCTCGTCGCCGTGTTTAGCAAGATTTTTGAGTCCATCATTTAGTGCCGTATCCATAAATGTCTACATCAACACATAATTACCCGTTCCTCTCCATCAATATGGCTTCCGTCCGAATTTCTCCTCCCATGACTAACTCCTCTGCCACACTTATCTCCTACCCCTCCAAATTAACAACCGTAAATCCGCCATTTTTGTCTCCTAAGAGCTTGAGAATCTTATGACCGCGAATGGCATTCCTGGCTCCTCTTTAAGCTCCAGATATAGAGGAGATTTTCGTTCTTCAAATTTGCCGTAGTTATTAAATATAAAACATTTTCCATGACTCTGCAACAGACTGGCGTCAACGATATGGGTCTATAATTATGTGCATCTGTCATACGGCCCTTCTTGAAATCGGAAATGACCTGTGCTTTTTTTCCAGTCGTTAGCTCCTTTCGTTGCTCCAGAGAACTAGGATAAACTACTGCTAGATACACTATGTGATCAAAAGTCTCAGGACAACCCCAAAAACATATGTTTTTCATATTACGTGTATTGTGCTGCCACCTACTGCCGGGTACTCCATATCAGCGACCTCAGTAGTCATTAGAGCAGAATGGGGCGCTCCGCGTAACTCACAGACTTCGAACGTAGTCAGGTGAGGTGATTGGGTGTCACTTGCGTCATACGTCTGTACGTGAGATTTCCACACTCCTAAACATCCCTAGTTCCACTGTTTCCGATGTGATAGTGAAGTGGAAACGTGAAGAGACAAGTGCAGCACAAAAGCGTACAGGTCGAACTCGTCTGTTGACTGACAGAGACCGCCGACACTTGAAGAGGGTCGTAATGTGTAATAGTCAGACGTCTATCCAGACCATCACACATGAATTTAAAACTGCATCATGATCCACTGCAAGTACTGTGACGATTATGCGGGAGGTGAGAAACCTCGGATTTCGTGGTCGAGCAGCTGCTCATAAGTCACACATCACGCCGGTAAATGCCGAACGACGCCTCTCTTGGTGAAAGGAGCGTAAACATTGGACGATTGAGCAGTGGAAAACGTTGTGTGGAGTGACGAATCACGGTTCACAATGTGGCAATCCGATGGCAGGGTGTGAGTATGGCGAATGCCCGGTGAAAGTCATCTGCCAGCGTGTGGAGTGCCAACAGTAAAATACAGAGGCGGTTTTGTGGTCGTGTTTTTCATGGAGGGGGCTTGCACCCCTTGTTGTTTTGCGTGGCACTATCACAGCACAGGCCTGCATTGATGTTTTGAGCACCTTGTTGCTTCCCACTGTTGAAGAGGAGTTCGAGGTTGGCGATTGCGTTTTTCAACACGATCGAGCACCTGTTCATAATGCACGGCCCGTGGCGGAGTGGTTACATGACAGGTAACATCCCTGTAATGGACTGGCCTGCACAGAGTCCTGACGCGAATCCTATAAAACACCTTTGGGATGTTTTTAAACGCCGACTTCGTGCCAGGCCTCACCGACCGACATCGATACTTCTCCTCAGTGCAGCACTCCGTGAAGATTGGGCTGCCATTCCCCAAGAAACCTTCCAGCACCTGACTGAACGTATGCCTGGGACAATGGAACCTGTCAAGGCTAAGGGTAGCCCAACACATATTGAATTCCAGCATTACCGATGGAGGGTGCCACGAACTTGTAAGTCATTTTCAGCTAGGTGCCCAGATACTTCTGACCACGTAGGGTTGGAGCAACTACTTCCGCATAATCTTTGTAGAATATTATAGAAATCTCATCTGTTCCGACGCCTTTCCACTGCAAAGCTATTGTAGTCGATTTTGTATTCCGCGATAGGCGAACTCAGTATCTAGCATTTCGACGTTCGTACGATGGTTGAAAGAGGGACCGTGTTATAATCTTCTGCGGTGAAACCATTTCGGAAGACCGAATTCAGTATTTCGCTCTTCTCCCTGATATCCCCCGTTTCGATGACAGTTGTTAACTCAGTCATTCAGTGCAAACATCAGAATACTCGCGCGCTTGAATCTAAACCCAGATACGCTCGCAGACATGCAGGTGCTGCACAACGGTATTCGATGACTGCATTTATCTATCTTTCTTACACTGCGGAGGCAGTCCTTGCGTTGCGTGCGTCGTATTACACAGCTAGTTTTCCTCCGTTATTCAACTGCAGTATTCGTCTACGGAAGGTGGCAGGTCCCTCCAGCTACAGAGTGAAGACAGAACAGTCCCAGTTCGTGGAACTGTGGGGCGCCGCTTTCTTCCTGGAACGCCGGGCAGCCACGGAAGTGTCCCTCTGGATTAAATAGAAGCCCTTGTAGGAGTGCCGAGCTGCGCACCAAGCCCTTCGCTCCCACTCCAGGCAGCCAGCGCTCCCCTTATCGGCTCCTACCTGGAACCAGCCGCAGCTGCTACTGCGCCGTGCACCATTGGACTTCCGCTAAACATGTTCGGGCCTGTCCTTTGCTGTGCAGCGTTGGTGACATCTGTACGCATTAGAGTTGGGCAACACGATTCTTTTTCACGATTCGATTCCTACGTTTCAATATCACATTGCGAATCGATTCCTACGATTCGTTCACGATTCTTACGGAATGCAAATAGTTCTACATCTTACTCACAGATGGCAGGACATGTCTGACATTATCAATGGGGTTAGAATCGAACTGTGTCACGATAAAATATGCCAGAAACTATTTATGAGTAAATATGCATATCACGTTACAAGTGTGATTCTCGATTTATACGTGTAATGCCTTAATTGATGAAAGTTCACGTTTGATTTGATTGCATCTATTGTTTTATTTCAGTATGCCAGGAAAGAGGAGTCGATTTGTGCGAAAGGTGGTGCAAAATTACGTGGTATGTCAGTTTGGTTGTGTGGCTTGAACGTATCTAACTTCAGACGTCTGTTTTATAGTAACAAAATCTAGCTGTGAGGCACACGTGGTTTGGCTCATATCATCCTATGTTTTTCTGTGCTAAGATGTCTTTCCAAGTCCACATCACCCTTGTAATTCATAGCGCAGCTAACAGCCCTACCACAAGGCAAACTTAGCTAACTTTCATTTCTTCTAAATACAAAGCATAGGTATTTTGCTTTTAATTTGTCTGAGAACTTGTCGCTGTCACTACTATTTAAGTGAGAAGACGACACCGCCAAGTGTCAGCTTAGTTTTCACGAGTAACATTACGGCCCACGAACTTCGTTTGTTCGTTCCGAGCTTCCCTTGTTCACACGCATCCTGCACTTGACTGCCATCTGGCGGTCGTAATCATTCGGCACGACTCGGCATGATTCGGAAGTTGCCTTCGAAACATAGCGTACTAAGAATCGATGAATCGTTGGAACTTGGAATCGTCACGACTCGGAAACACGCAATCGTTCTTACGATTCTTTTGAACGAAGATTCGTCCGTATCACGATTCGATTCCTACGATTCTTTATTTAGAGTCGTTCAAATGAACGACTTATTCACGAATCGCCACAACTCTAGTAGGCATGCGACAGCATGCGCTACGTAATACACTGACGGAAAAAAATAGCAACACCAAGAAGGAGCTGTGCGACGCAAACGAAAGTTGGTAGGCGTGTTTCTGCATTCAAACATGGCGTCTGTTGCAATTTAGCGCCAATTGCATAGGTCGTGAACTTTAGTTACCTTTGGACGTGGTGAGTTGATGTTAATGAAGACTGCCCTCGAGGCGAGAAAGACGCCATTATCGACACCTTACAGACTTAGATTGACGGAGTTCGTCAACAGAGCTTCCTTCTGCGATACTGCAGAAAAACTTGGCAGCAATGGAGCCACTGTACGTGACTGCTGGCAGCGGTGGCCACGACAATCTACGGCCGCACAGAAGATCCTATTGAGAGGGAGCGTGTGGCTACCTGTTCTTGGCCACAATGCAAAGCGTTCCCAGAGGCTCGCTTTCTAAAATTACATTTCTATTAAACCTTCTGGCAAGGCTAGTTTCTGCTAGATGCGCTTTTGTCTTCAACTGCGATGCAGATCGCCAAGTGCGGCAATTTTTCTTCATCATGTATATTTTCCTTCCGACGTGACGTGCTCCCAACGCCACCTGGCAGCGCAGAATCTCGTGGTGTTCTGTGGCTATAATGTTCCGGCTCTTCAGTGGATTTTGTACAGCTCTGTTTCAACTGTACTTAGGCAAACTAGTGAACGCCGGCCGGAGTGGCCGTGCGGTTCTAGGCGCTGCAGTCTGGAGCCGAGCGTCTGCTACGATTGCAGGTTCGAATCCTGCCTCGGGCATGGGTGTGTGCGATGTCCTTAGGTTAGTTAGGTTTAATTAGCTCTAAGTTATAGGCGACTGATGACCTCAGGAGTTAAGTGGCTTAGTGCTCAGAGCCATTTGTAACTAGTTGGTCGTACAAGATTAGAGGCCGCGCGGGATTAGCCGAGCGGTCTATGGCGCTGCATTCATGGACTGTGCGGCTGGTCGCGGCGAAGGTTCGAGTCCTCCCTCGGGCATGGGTGTGTGTGTTTGTTCTTAGGATAATTTAGGGTAAGTAGTGTGTAAGCTTGCTCACAGCCAAGATTTCACACACATCTGAACATTTTTTGAACATGATCAGAGCTTAAAATGCCACTATAATACAGGATAGAGAAAAACAGGCATGTAATAATGGAAAAGGGGTGGTGGTGAACGTCGAATCAGCTGTGGTTTTCGGGAAAAAATAGCATCGTATATTGGCAATACATCGTTGTGGAACTTCGGCCGTAAAACCACAGTTGCGGCGAATGTGCGGATGTGTGCGCACTTAAACCGTTGTGGCCCAGCTAATACCCGTTGTGCTAAGAAGCGCGGTTGCTAATTACTTTAGCTGAAGATACTGGCTAGACAAACCTCAAATTCCTGTTTGTGGCTGGTTACGTTAGACGCGAACCTTCTGTAATGTGTGCTGGATAAAGCGTGACTATTCAATCAACTGAGCTGGAAGTACCGAAATGCCATTGCTTGTTAACATAATACACTATCCTGCAGCAATAGCGCTACACTATGATACGCAACATGTGTGACTGTAAGGTGCGATGTTATTAATAATGAAATTTCAAGAACTGCATTCTTAACGATGAGCTATATAAACAAAACTTTATTCTCTACCAGTTTCGGTCACTCAGACCATCATCACTGGAAGAAAAGGACAATATACTAGGTGTTAAAACAATTCATCTTTCTCTTAGATGTTTCTAAAGTCCTCAGCGTTACAGTGATTGAACAAGCTTATCTTTTAGGTATTAAGACCGTAATTAGCAACAAACTGATCACAGAATAACACACGACCAAATGTAAAGGAACTATCACAGAGACTGATCGACCTGCATGACAGTTACTTTACATTTGGTCTTATGTTATTTTAAGACCAATATGTTGCTATTTAAGGTAGTGATATACAGGGTGGTCCATTGATCGTGACCGGGCCAAATATAACACGAAATAAGCGTCAAACGAAAAAACTACAAAGAACGAAACTTGTCTAGCTTGAAGGGGGAAACCAGATGGCGCTATGGTTGGCCCGCTAGATGGCGCTGCCATAGGTCAAACGGATATGAACTGCGTTTTTTAAAATAGGAACCCGCATTTTTTATTACATATTCGTGTAGTACGTAAATAAATATGAATGGTTTTGTTGGACTACTTTTTTCGCTTTGTGATAGATGGCGCTGTAATAGTCACAAACATGCGGCTCACAATTTTAGACGGACAGTTGGTAACAGATAGGTTTTTTAAATTAAAATACAGAACGTACGTACGATTGAACATTTTATTTCGGTTGTTCCAATGTGACAGATGTACCTTTGTGAACGTATCATTTCTGAGAACGCATGCTGTTACAGCGTGATTGCCTGTAAATACCACATTAATGCAATAAATGCTCAAAATGATGACTGTCAACCTAAATGCATTTGGCAATACGTGTAACGACATTCCTCTCAACAGCGAGTAGTTCGCCTTCCGTAATGATCGCACATGCACTGACAATGTGCTAACGCATGTTGTCAGGCGTTGTCTGTGGATCACGATAGCAAATGTCCTTCAACTTTCCCCACAGAAAGAAATCCGGGGACGTCAGATCCTATGAACGTGCGGGCCATGGTGTGGTGCTTCGACGAACAATCCACCTGTCATGAAATACGCTATTCAATACCGCTTCAACCGCACTCGAGCTATGTGCCGGATATCCATCATGTTTCCGTACATCGCTATTCTGTCATGCAGTGAAACATCTTGTAGTAACATCGGTAGAACATTACGTAGGAAATCAGCATACATTGCACCATTTAGATTGCCATCTCATAATGGAGCATCATACATTAAGCCGCCAAGGTCGCTGATGTTCCACTTGTCGCAGCTATCGTGGATTTTCCGTTGCCTAATAGCGCATATTATGCCGGTTTACGTTACCGCTGTTGGTGAATGACGCTTCGTCGCGAAATAGAACGCGTGCAAAAAATCTGTCATCGTCCCGTAATTTCTCTTGTGCCCAGTGGCAGAACTGTACACGATGTTCAAAGTCGTCGCCACGCAATTCCTGGTTCATATAAATATGGTACGGGTGCAATCGATGTTGATGTAGCATTCTCAACACCGACGTTTTTGAGATTCCTGATTCTCGCGCAATTTGTCTGCTACTGACGTGCGGATCAGCCGCAACAGCAGCTAAAACACCTACTTGGGCATCATCATTTGTTGCAGGTCGTGGTTGATGTTTCACATGTGGCTGAACACTTCCTGTTTCCTTAAATAATGTAACTATCCGGCGAATGGTCCGGACACTCGGATGATGTCGTCCAGGATACCGAGCAGCATACATAGCACACGCACGTTGGGCATTTTGATCACAGTAGCCAACATCACCACGATATCGACTTTTTCCGCAATTGGTAAACGCTCCATTTTAACACGGGTAATGTATCACGAAGCAAATACCGTCCGCACTGGGAGAAAGTTACGTGACACCACGTACTTACACGTTTGTGACTGTAACAGCGCCATCTATTACAAATCGAAAAAGTGGTCCAACTAAAGCATTTATTTTTGTTTACGTACTACACGAATATATAATAAAAAATGCGGGTTCCTATTTTAAAAAACGCAGTAGATATCCGTTTGACCTATGGCAGCGCCATCTAGCAGGCCAACCATAGCGCCATCTGGTTTCCCCCTTCAAGCCAGGCGAGTTTCGTTCTTTGTAGTTTTTTTGTTTGATGCTTATTTCGTGAGATATTTGGCCCGGTCACTATCAATGGACCACCCTGTATAATAGATGGGCACGTACAATCATTACAAAGTTGAGGACGTTCAAAATATCTTAGAGAAAGATGACTTGCTTTTCCATCTAACGTATTTTCTTTTATTTCCAGTGATTTTGCTCCGAGCAACCGAAACCGGTAGAGAATAAAGGTTCATTTACACAGAGATTGCTACAAATGCAGTTGTTTAAGTATCTGCCGGCTGTGGAAAGTCACCTCACTAAAATAATAGTAATGAAATCTAAAGGTTACATGGTTTAATTTTTTATTAATGTACAGAGAGCATGAATGAGTTACAAACCTAATCTTCATTCGACAATGGCAACAGAAAATCATTTTAAAAAAGTACAAACATACACTCCTGGAAATTGAAATAAGAACACCATGAATTCATTGTCCCAGGAAGGGGAAACTTTATTGACACATTCCTGGGGTCAGATACATCACATGATCACACTGACAGAACCACAGGCACATAGACACAGGCAACAGAGCATGCACAATGTCGGCACCAGTACAGTGTATATCCACCTTTCGCAGCAATGCAGGCTGCTATTCTCCCATGGAGACGATCGTAGAGATGCTGGATGTAGTCCTGTGGAACGGCTTGCCATGCCATTTCCACCTGGCGCCTCAGTTGGACCAGCGTTCGTGCTGGACGTGCAGACCGCGTGAGACGACGCTTCATCCAGTCCCAAACATGCTCAATGGGGGACAGATCCGGAGATCTTGCTGGCCAGGGTAGTTGACTTACACTTTCTAGAGCACGTTGGGTGGCACGGGATACATGCGGACGTGCATTGTCCTGTTGCAACAGCAAGTTCCCTTGCCGGTCTAGGAATGGTAGAACGATCGGTTCGATGACGGTTTGGATGTACCGTGCACTATTCAGTGTCCCCTCGACGATCACCAGTGGTGTACGGCCAGTGTAGGAGATCGCTCCCCACACCATGATGCTGGGTGTTGGCCCTGTGTGCCTCGGTCGTATGCAGTCCTGATTGTGGCGCTCACCTGCACGGCGCCAAACACGCATACGACCATTATTGGCACCAAGGCAGAAGCGACTCTCATCTCTGAAGACGACACGTCTCCATTCGTCCCTCCATTCACGCCTGTCGCGACACCACTGGAGGCGGGCAGCACGATGTTGGGGCGTGAGCGGAAGACGGCCTAACGGTGTGCGGGACCGTAGCCCAGCTTCATGGAGACGGTTGCGAATGGTCCTCGCCGATACCCCAGGAGCAACAGTGTCCCTAATTTGCTGGGAAGTGGCGGTGCGGTCCCCTACGGCACTGCGTAGGATCCTACGGTCTTGGCGTGCATCCGTGCGTCGCTGCGGTCCGGTCCCAGGTCGACGGGCACGTGCACCTTCCGCCGACCACTGGCGACAACATCGATGTACTGTGGAGACCTCACGCCCCACGTGTTGAGCAATTCGGCGGTACGTCCACCCGGCCTCCCGCATGCCCACTATACGCCCTCGCTCAAAGTCCGTCAGCTGCACATATGGTTCACGTCCACGCTGTCGCGGCATGCTACCAGTGTTAAAGACTGCGATGGAGCTCCGTATGCCACGGCAAACTGGCTGACACTGACGGCGGCGGTGCACAAATGCTGCGCAGCTAGCGCCATTCGACGGCCAACACCGCGGTTCCTGGTGTGTCCGCTGTGCCGTGCGTGTGATCATTGCTCGTACAGCCCTCTCGCAGTGTCCGGAGCAAGTATGGTGGGTCTGACACACCGGTGTCAATGTGTTCTTTTTTCCATTTCCAGGAGTGTATGTTGCAGGTCACGAAAATTGACAATGACCAGGAGAACGGTGTGATGACCCGATGCCCCTCCATATAGCATACAATGATGCGATTGGTGGAGGATGAAACGGTGGTCTGTCGGCAGCGATGGACCCGTCAGGGCCTTTGAGTGGAGTTTGCGTTTTACATACGGATACTGAAGTTGTTCTTTGTAGTCTTGTCATGTGCTGTAGCTGTCCTGCGGAGAAAGAGAAGCATAACTAATATGATCGTTTGTTGCTCTGCTGTTCACGTAACTTTTTTCAGAGTAGTCACTCACTTTGTTCATATGAAATGGCTCTCTTCTTGTTATGTATTCAGTTACATCGACTTACAGGCTTTGAGGAAAGACTGGCAAAGACTGGAGTGATTTTTTGTAGTTAAGTCAGAGGACACGATGAGAGCTACCATAGAGCCAGACCTGGTCCTCACTAGCCTCTACATATGGAGATTCGTGGTCAACACTTTGAAGCCACCTGGACACTTGAGTAAAAAAAGGATTACACTCTTTGTTACAAAGTTATAATACAATTAATATTCAGTCTTCGTTCACATGACTGTAAGAACTAAGCTTCAAATATTTCTTTTCTTACAGACAGGTGGAACATACCCCGTACCAAGATGACGCCAATAGCGGCCGCCCTCAAGTGGATAACACTGAAAAACACTAAACAGCTGGATGTCTAAAACAGAAGAAACAAAACTTTAACACTCAAAGAATTATAAAACACTTGAACCAAACCCACGCAATGTGCGGGTAACTTTAAAAGAAATCAAATTTACGCAGTATCACAAACTGCAGATTAGATTTAGGTAAAAGTAATTAACCTAACAACTGCAACGTCCACCTAGTTCAAGCATTCCGAACTTAAAAACACTTAAAAGCCTTAAATCAAGCAAATTAACACCATTAACGGTCACTTAATATGACTACTCAACCAGCAGCCACCAAAACGTAGCCGTCGCCAACAAACATGGTACTTGGATTCTATTAGTATGTAATGACATGTACTCACCATGATCAATCGTGCTGCAAAGTACAAGTCAAATGACTCCAACAATCTCGCTCTGCACCCATCCGGAAGCCATGGTGAAATCAATACACAGCCGTAACCTCCGCAGAATACACTCCTGGAAATGGAAAAAAAAACACATTGACACCGGTGTGTCAGACCCACCATACTTGCTCCGGACACTGCGAGAGGGCTGTACAAGCAATGATCACACGCACGGCACAGCGGACACACCAGGAACCGCGGTGTTGGCCGTCGAATGGCGCTAGCTGCGCAGCATTTGTGCACCACCGCCGTCAGTGTCAGCCAGTTTGCCGTGGCATACGGAGCTCCATCGCAGTCTTTAACACTGGTAGCATGCCGCGACAGCGTGGACGTGAACCGTATGTGCAGTTGACGGACTTTGAGCGAGGGCGTATAGTGGGCATGCGGGAGGCCGGGTGGACGTACCGCCGAATTGCTCAACACGTGGGGCGTGAGGTCTCCACAGTACATCGATGTTGTCGCCAGTGGTCGGCGGAAGATGCACGTGCCCGTCGACCTGGGACCGGACCGCAGCGACGCACGGATGCACGCCAAGACCGTAGGATCCTACGCAGTGCCGTAGGGGACCGGACCGCCACTTCCCAGCAAATTAGCGACACTGTTGCTCCTGGGGTATCGGCGAGGACCATTCGCAACCGTCTCCATGAAGCTGGGCTACGGTCTCGCACACCGTTAGGCCGTCTTCCGCTCACGCCCCAACATCGTGCAGCCCGCCTCCAGTGGTGTCGCGACAGGCGTGAATGGAGGGACGAATGGAGACGTGTCGTCTTCATCGATGAGAGTCGCTTCTGCCTTGGTGCCAATGATGGTCGTATGCGTGTTTGGCGCCGTGCAGGTGAGCGCCACAATCAGGACTGCATACGACCGAGGCACACAGGGCCAACACCCGGCATCATGGTGTGGGGAGCGATCTCCTACACTGGCCGTACACCACTGGTGATCGTCGAGGGGACACTGAATAGTGCACGGTACATCCAAACCGTCATCGAACCCATCGTTCTACCATTCCTAGACCGGCAAGAGAACTTGCTGTTCCAACAGGACAATGCACGTCCGCATGTATCCCATGCCACCCAACGTGCTCTAGAAGGTGTAAGTCAACTACCCTGGCCAGCAAGATCCCCGGATCTGTCCCCCATTGAGCATGTTTGGGACTGGATGAAGCGCCGTCTCACGCGGTCTGCACGTCCAGCACGAACGCTGGTCCAACTGAGGCGCCAGGTGGAAATGGCATGGCAAGCCGTTCCACAGGACTACATCCAGCATCTCTACGATCGTCTCCATGGGAGAATAGCAGCCTGCATTGCTGCGAAAGGTGGATATACACTGTACTAGTGCCGACATTGTGCATGCTCTGTTGCCTGTGTCTATGTGCCTGTGGTTCTGTCAGTGTGATCATGTGATGTATCTGACCCCAGGAATGTGTCAATAAAGTTTCCCCTTCCTGGGACAATGAATTCACGGTGTTCTTATTTCAATTTCCAGGAGTGTAGCATCTCTTCTGCAGCACGGCGGCAAAGCCGCCACAATTAAGTAAGGCACGATGTTTACTTCCGTCCAAATGCACGGACTCCAGACAGGGTCGAACCAACAGCTACGGTCGCTTATCGTTACAAAAGGTGCAATGCAACAGGTCCATGTAACTTCACTATACAGTATTGTGTCCATCATAAGAATAAACCAGCTGTAAACATTACACCATGCACTCTTCCGTGTTTGCTTGAATCTCATTGGATTCCGTTTCACGTGGAGCGGAAGCCAAGCTATTTCCACTATAGTCAAGTACGATCGTACGGACACGTTTTATGCTGTGTTACACGCACATAGATTGAACGATAAGCCACGCGGAGTGGACGCGTTGTTTAAGGCGTCATGTCACGGATTGCGCGGCCTCTCGCACCGGAAGCTCAAGTCCTCCCTCGCGCATCGACGTGTGTGTTGTTCTTAGCATAAGTTAGTGTAAGTATTGTGTAAGTCTAGGGACCGACGACCTCAGCAGTTTGGTCCCTTAGGAATTCACACACACACACACACACACACACACACACACACACACACACACTCACTCAGCGATAATGCGGGACAAAACTTTATCGGACAGCACTGGCCAGCCAGGTAGTCCAACTAACCCGCATTGACGTGAGAAGTTGCAGTTCAGACGTAAAAAGAGGAGAGCAGAGAAACAATATAGCTTCTAATGTCCTTTAATATTTAAAGAGAATGAAATAATATTCGGCAAAAATCCAACACTAGCTTCTTAGGTGACCAGACGGAAAGCATAAAATGCTCCGGTTGTCACCTAACATAGTATTCTAATTACAAAGAAGAGTGATGAAAATTTCTAACTTAAACGCAAAGTAATTTTTCTGGGCGAGCTATGTGTGATGCAAAAGCGTATTGCAGGGATTTCACCGTATTGTTGAATACTGAAGCCTCTGAAGGTATTAATTACAGTCAGTCGTCTGGTAATCTCTTATCCGAATACGTGAAATACATTTCAGTCACTGTGGCGTGACTGAGAGATTTACGAGTTCTGGCAATTCCGTCAGAGAGATTTCTGGGAAGTCTGAACTCAGAGCATCCGACAACTACTTTAATGAGAAATGCAAACGAAGGATAAAGTAAACTCGTTAATAATCTTCTATATGAAGGCGTACACAAGACTGGTGACGAACATACCTGCAGCTGTTTTCAAGTCTTTCAAGCTTCCATCTTCCTGTTCTGTCGCCTTTATGGTTGCTTTTCTGTTTTGTTCCCAATGTTTCTCTTATTCGTGCTCTTTACGTTCTAGGTTCTGAGGTCGCTGCTTTCTCTGTGCTTCATTGTCTTGCTATTTTTCCTTTTAACTGTTTGTATTTCTGCATTGCGTAATTGTCTTCTTATTTTGCGCGTTGCTTAGAATATGGCTACTCCGCCTCTATTGCCTGCTGCGTCGCCTGCAGTTGATCTAAGTGAGTAGTCGGTTTCAGTGTCAGCAAATGGTGCAATTGCTTCAAGTGATGAATCTCTTCACGACGGCGCAGATGACTTCACACAAGACCGCCTACAGCGCCTGTGTATGAGCCGCCATTTGACTTTGGTGAGGCGAATGAAGACTGGACAGAGCATCTCGCACAAGGCAACGCGCACATCGCGGCACACCACATACCAGGTACTTACATTCTTATTTCTTGGCCATGGCTGGCGTGACTGAGTATCGCTTACGCACCAGTCTTTTTCCCAAGTCGCACCCTGAGTTGCAAGACTATGAGGAATTCTTGCAGGCGCTTACAAAGTATTACTAGAACAGGCTATAAGTGGCAGCAGCCGATTCCAAATTCTTCAGACTGCGTAAGCAAGGACAGATATATTGTCTGTCGGTGACTGAATTTCAAGGCCTTACTAGACAGTGTAGATTCAAATACTACAGTGATACAGTGGTTCATGATGCCATCATGCACAATAGAGTTCTTCATGACCGAGTAAGCGAGCACAAAATACGAGATGAGGCGAGCACACCCTAACTGGATAGGCTGCCCGCACTAGTTCTAGTGACCGAGCATAGAAGCCGTGACCGAATACGTAGCACGTTACTTCAAACACATTACACGTGTCATTATCCGTGTGAGACTGCAGCCAGTACGGGCTTTTCATTTGTGGTGTGTCTCTGTCTGTAATCATGCAGCGCGGGGAAGCCAGTGCAGTAAGGCCCGTTGCACAGTTACGCGGATGGTCCGCGCTCCGCGTTCCGCGCGCGGTTGGTAGTCACTTATTCCAATGGGGCACCACACAGTTACGCGGACGGTTCGCACGCGGCGGAGCCGTCCGCGCGGCCCTTGCGCGCCGCGGACCGTCCGCGTCAGTTGAAAACACAGAAACAAGTTGGTGGGTGCACACTAGTGATGGGCTAAATTGCGATTTTCCGATATCAGTGATTTCTGTGAATGCTACTTTTCAGTATCTGGTATTCTTAACTGTGATTTGTCGCAGTTAAGAGAGCAGTTAAGGAACATAGGTCGTGTATCCCTCCGCCACTGCTATTTCTGCGATTTCTGCTACTTCCGCGATTTCTGCTACTTCTGCGATTTCTGTGATTCCTGCGATTTCTGCGACTTACCACCGTATGAAAAAGTTACATCTGTCAACACAGAAAATTGCATCTCTACAAACCTGTCATTGGCAAGTATGTTTTACGTTTTTTCTTCCGTTGGCTTTAATTTTGTATTAAAGAAACAACTGTGAAAATATTAATAGTGTAATTAATATGTAAGTAGCCGTACAGTACCGTAATAGTTCGTATTTAGAAAATGAATTCTAACATTTTGTTATGTTCACAGGTACCTGAACTACATTTCAGTCACTCAGTAAAGTGATAACTCAAAATATCATTGTCAACAGATCTGAAGAAATTGCCACTGCGTCTTTAGACCGTTTTCGCCAGACGAGAGGTTAGTTTCTAAGCGTTTCGATGGACTTAATTACTTCAGTGAGATCGTTCTTGCAAATGTGATATTCATTATAGCAAATATTAGCAATCTACTCTGTCAATTATATTGCTAGTAATTAATGACAGCAAAAATCCTTGTGTTTTTGCAGACACAGTTCTGACTCTGATTACTGGTTGCTGTACGTATCTATCCACATCAAGGCTGTTGAGAGAGACTCGTGAAGATTCAAGTCAGCTCTTAGAGGATTTGCAGTTTAAATGTGAAATAATTGTGAAATAAGTGTGTGAATGATCACACTGTGTTTTATTGAAGTTGTTGTGCGATTTTAAAGGAATAATAAATGTCAAATACAGTGAGTGAATAATAAAAAATCTCATTTTCCACATGTTTAAGCCGTCCTATACCCATAATTTTCCGCCACTTACTTATTGGTAAACACTTGTTGGAGAGTGACATGCCGCCCCCCCCCCTCCCCCCCCCCCTTTCTCCACAATCTTGGTGTGACACTGACCTGTAACATATCCCGAAGTCTACAATATGCACTTTGAGGCTGTTGATATGAAAGTGGGAAGTACAGATCTTCCAGTTAAATCAGGAATAGCTTAAGTGCATTACTTGAAAGTAACACAGGAAAAGCTTACTTATGTAGGTGGTAGTAGTGTCGGCAAAAAGTTCTTGTGTGTGAAGTTGCCACGTAGAACACCAGGTGTAAAACTTTTCTCCCGAGTCTTGAACTGCGTCGGAACAAAAGTGAGGCATTCATATGACTGTTTTCATTTCTCTACACTTATACAGATGTCTGAGTTCTGCTGTGTTAACATTGCAAAGTCCTGTAGGCATGTGGAGTATTAACCAAAACTGTCATATTGGAAGCAGAATCAAACACATTTGTTACGTTACTTGATATTTTCAGGAGAAAAAGGCAATGTTGCTTCTTATTAATATAATACATTCAGAGTCACGGCAGTATTTGACCAACCATAACTGATGCTGAATGTGCATGTCGTCATATAATATGAAGGGCTTATTTCAATAGTGGTACAAGTCCATTACCTCCACTTTTCTGTCTCTAATGCTTCTGAAATTAGTGATCCAAACAAACATAAATAAAGGTTCATCTCTAGTAAGAAGCCATATGCTTGAATATTTCTGGTATCTCAACTGCAGATTTTTTAGCGCTCATTTAGCTTTACGACTCTGTATCTCAAAATGAACAAAAATGGACTTGTACCATTATTGAAATAAGCCCTTCATATGCACACACAGCATATCGATTTCGTGAGGCACAAGGCTCTCATAACGAAGTACGTACGTCGGTTAACAGACGACACTAGGAAAAGTATGTTAACTGCGCTTTTTAGTTGCTACTTGCGACTCTTAGTTGCGATTTGTCACAGAAATCGCAGTTTGACTCGGTAGCGAACAGCGTAGTATGAACTTTGCTCAACAGATGGCAGTGCTAACTGCGCTTTTTAGTTGCTACTTGCGACTCTTAGTTGCGACTTGGCACGGAAATCGCAGTTGCACTCACTAGTGTATCGCAGAGATGGGCGTAGTACGAACTTTGACCCACAGATGGCACTGTTAACCGCGCTTTCTAGTTGCTACTTGCGACTCTTAGTTGCGACTTGTCACGGAAATCGCAGTTAGACTCGATACCGTATCGCAGAGATGGACGTAGTACGAACTTTGGCCAAAAGATGGCACTGTTAACTGCGCTTTTTATTTGCTACTTGCGACTCTTAGTTGCGACTTGTCACGGAAATCGCAGTTGGACTCCATAGCGTACCGCAGAGATGGACGTAGTACGAACTTTGGCCAAAAGATGCCACTGTTAACCGCGCTATTTAGTTGCTACTTGCGACTCTTAGTTGCGACTTGTCACTGAAATCGCAGAAAGCAGTGCTAAATTCGACCAATAGATGGCTCACGTCTTTGAATGTGAAATACTACTTGCGACTGCTAACTGTGACTGAAATCGCACTTAGATTCTGTAAAGTTGCTACTGTGATATCTGTGACTTCTCAGTCACTGTGATTTCTAACAGATTCGCGATTTCCTGCCCACCACTAGTACACAGTCCTGCGGATACCGCGCGTGCAGTAGAAGCAGAGTACCTCATTTCAGCCGTAGCGTTCGACTAGTGTGGTAAATGTGGGTGTGATTTAAGAAGTTTCCAGAATGTCTTGTGAAATCGATACCGACATGTTAAATGCCGAAGTTGTAGGAAGGCCTCACATATGGGATCCATCGCACGGGGACTACAAGAACCGTGAAATGCGATTGAAGGCGTGGCTAGACGTCTGTGCAAATATAATACTCGGCTTTGAAGGTCTGAACGAGGCAGATCAGAAAAAGTGTGGTAAGTAGACGCATATTTTCCTTGTGTTTTTGTTGTAGTTCTATACAAAATACAGTGATTTACAATTATAGAATTATAGACATTCACAAGTTCAGTTTATGCACAATATAAACATTGATTATGTAGAAAAACTGTACACAAGCGCAAATGTCCGTCATTGAGATAAGTGGCCTGTGTTCAGTGAATTTTTGATTCCTGCCAGGGCACAGCTCCTCTACCGACAAAATATTCCGCAAATTTATCTCGTACAGTATAACCCGATTTACTGACAGGTGTAATTTCTGCCACATCTTCGAAGCCGGTAACATACAGGGTATCTTCAAAGTTGTATCCGTCTCTTACTCGAACAAAAGTATGCAAAATGCAGCACGTTTTGACAATAGATACTGCTATATCAAGATTGACATTCAGGGGCCGGTGAAAAACCCTCCACATGTGGCTTAATATTCCGAAAGTACATTCAATAAACCTTCGGGCTCGGGTAAGTCGGTAATTGAAAATCTTCTTTTTGTGAGTCATGTTTTTTCGCGCATAGGGCCTTAACACATGTTGTGTTAATGCGAAGCCTTCGTCTGCCACAAGAACATATGGCACTGGAGAGTCGTGTGTACCTGGCAGTGGCTTTGGTGGGGGTAACGCTAATGTTTCTTTTTCCATTTTCCTCCAAAAGACGCTGTTTTTAAAAATATTTGAATCACAGTTCCTTCCGTATCCTCCGACATCAATGAACGTGAAACAATAGTTAGTGTCACAGATGGCCATAAGAATAATGGAGAAATTGAGAGGCACCCACATGCCTTGCTCATACTGTGGCATCAAGCAGTCAGGCCTGCAAGATGAGTGGTCTGCCAAGCGAGTGGATTCATTCTTATTTATCGAGTAGCATGAACTCTAGTACTCACACTTAAGTTACAAGTTATCCTCCCATATGATTACTACGCAACGGAAACACGCATCTATCAGTAATTTACAGAACTCTGACTGTACACTACGCACTGGCAATACCACATTTTCTTTTTGTCTTTTATTTAACGGCTTTTGTCAACACGTGGCCACCGCACTGAATATGAATGGCGCACACATTATAAATTTGGGACATTATGACAACATACAATTCGAAGGAAAGGTACACCAATCATTTTCTTTTCACTATCTTATTTATTCCGATAAATTCTCTAACCTAAACACACAAATTCTATAACCTACAACAATAACACGTGAGAAATTCCGCCCAGTGGGCATGGCTTTACAATGGTGAATCTCTATATTATGGTCTCGTAATTATTTTTAACGCTACAGTGCACTTTCTGGATAGGATGGTGGATCTTTTATTATACCTCACACTTCGACTCTCACAATCATCATCACTAAACTTTCCTCCAGACCGAGCGGTACCGAAGGAACAAGCATAACCCACTAATCTTTTGAAACTACCTCGCTACTCTCCCATGCAAACCACACATACACAAATTACATGACATACACCACACTACAACATGAAATACTACACAGAGAATAGTCACAACATTATCACTTTCAGCTTTCCCACTTCAATCAATATTTATCCCAGTTTCACACGACACTGCCCCACTTCATAATTCCACTTTCCTACTATGAACTCTGGAGATATTTGCACGTCTTCCTGTGCAATGCAAGCCAAGTGGCGTTGCTGGATAGACGGCCGACTCACCTTGCTTCTCTCTCAGAGTTTGAATCAAGCGTCACACGGAATCATATCACGCACAGTAATATTAAGAACATCACACACGCGAGTCCTCAACTGATACCATGGACGAGTACTTCTCTTTATCTTTTGTCTCATACACAGTTTGAGACTCACACAGTACTCACCACGTGGAAGTACTCGTCTCTAATTTCAAGTCCTGCACACGCCATTTCTTAAATATTTCAACTTATGGTACACACGCTAGTAATTCAGCTTAACTTAAGCACACGGAAGTATTTCAACTTATTGCTACACGTGGTTTCATTGTGACCGTTGGTCACTTCCGAAGATTCCTACAATCCCATTAATATTACCTGCCTGACATTTAATTCTCCCCACAAAAGTTCCTGAAATAGAGAAATTAATATTTCAAACTACTCTTAAATATTCCACATGCATACCATGTCTTCACTCTTTCGTCATTACGGAGCACACCTAAAACAGGTCTTAACAGCACAAGATCCAGCGGCAGAGTGCTGAAACATGGCCGTTCCTGAGGTTCTCTCCCATCTCTGTCGAGGTGGGGGAAGCACCTTGCTATCGTATTGGTCAGCCACATTTCAGGCGCTCAAAGCTCTGGTAAATTTCATCTCTTTGGTCCCACCAAAGGTGGCCAAAGGATCGACTCAAAGATGATCATATATTCACATTCACTATCTGCGGTTAGCAGACGACCATACATTCATTCATTTCATAGATCTCACCAAACTGGATGTAGGGATTTACTTTGTGGGAGTGCACATGTGATCAATTAAATAAATAAATTGTCATTCTTTCCCACACTGGTATCCGGCTTCGCTGTATTAATTGAAATTGAGTTATTTTACAAAAAAAATGTGTTCTTCTGACAAAAATAATGAAGTATGTTGTACCTATTTTCAATGTCGGGTGGTACTGTACCCTTTCGCCACCGTGTACCCAAGCAGAGAAAAATGGCACGGTACTATCCTTGCAATGCGAGGGTAGTTCCGAACATTTGTTTAAGAAAACTGTATTCGAACAAACGTAGCAAGTCATGAAAATAACCAGGAGGAGACCTTAGCCCCTGGTGACCTCAAATTGACGACCAAATGTTGTTACTTTACCAAATTATTGACACAGTTGTTGCGTTATTGTACTCTCCACAATGCGGAGTTACAACAATCCACATGACAATAATTACATAATACAAATAAAAAATAATGTTGAGATAAAAATTTGCTTAGTTACTGGGATCTTCGTTATTTTTATGAGTAATCCAAACTTCAATAATTCTAAAACAAATAAAAAAAATACTAATTGTACTCGTGAAATTCTAAATAGCTCACCGTCCAAACACAGAATAAGTAATCTGCATTCATATATTGCGTTGTAATAATCTTTACACGGCAATGTCTAAATACAAAACAGAATCAACAAAAGGAAAAAAATTGCGTACACTAGTTGCACGTAGAAGTCAGGCTCCATATCAATACACGCAATAAATAGTTAGCAATAACTGCTTGAATCCACCAGTAGCTCTCGTGACTTACTCTACTGCTCATTTCTCTATTGTTACACATTTAGATGACAAGAACTTGCATTTCGACTAGCCTTCGTTACACATTAATGTGAAATATCACCACTGTGATAATGAAAATAAGTGGCTTCAGTCAACACACCAACAAGATTACTACTGTCCACGACATCAAAATACATCAGTTAATTCCGATATTTTGTTGTGCAATGCAAACTCTTGTCCCCTGTGACAACTTTACTGATCAATGCTACAAGAGCCGCTACGTTAGTATTACGCCACTGGCTAATAATTAAAGCATCATTGTACCAAATATTCTAATAAACATGCTACGTGAACTCGATAACCCAGAACAAACAAAAAAAAAACACTAACTATTCTAAACACAAATGTTAATAAAATACAATTAAACTTGCTGTCCCTTCAGGAATGAAACCATAAAAAAACATTTACACAATTACAAATACATTATTCCCTATCTTGCGAGTCACACGGAATCATTTCTTGGGGTCAAAAAAGTTGCTGACAGGTTCCCTAGAAACACTGTCTCGGTGTCAAAGCTCTCCCATGGTTACCCGGACGAAAGTCTTTAAGTCACTCAAATCGGCATTTTGAACACGCACTGAACAGTAAACTGTATCTCACATGAAACACAAATGTCATAGTCACTCTCAGTGTACCATCCACACGAATCTGGTCGTCCAGAAATGGCCCTACAACTACTATTACCCACGGTTCTGTCCTTTCAGTTCATGGTGTAATTAAAAGTCGTAAGTTCCTACAAACAGCACTTATTCCCGCACCAATTCAAGAAATGTGTCCTACTACAGACGCAAATGTCAATGTCCCAATCTAGTTTCTTGCGTTCATACAATAATTAGTCACCAAACGACAACTGTCCTCTTCAAGAATACCAAGCGTCCCACATGCAATTCACAAAGCACACTTAACAAGTCACTGCAAAAAGTTTATGGATCCCACCATTCAGTGGTCAAGACAAAACAAAACGATTGTCCTGTCTGCTAAAGACAAAATCTTTTCCACTACTCACAACATGGGAACACCAGTCTTTCACTTTCCACCTTATGGAGACATACGAGCAGTCATCTTGCTTCACAGCTCCACAGTCCAGTACTAGTTAATAGTTGCTGGTAACAAATGCCCGCCGGGCTCTGCCACGCGTCGTCCTTTCCGCCGTGGCGCCGCTGCGCGCGCCGTTGAGCAGAAGAAACCACCCGCTGTTGCCTCCGCGGGATACTTTCCCCAGTCGTAAGGGTGGCGGAACTTATGAATGGCCAGTGGTACGTGCGTGTCGCCCCATGCCGTTGACCTGCTGTAGCGGGTGCATGGAGTGTACCCCATCCAGCAGTGGAGTGGGGAGTGCCGCGGCTCTGTCGCCCGTCGCCATGGCTACGTCGGCTCGGCCCGCTAGCGGTATGGGCGTTACAACACCCAATCAGTCAGACCCTTCCGTGCATCTCGCAACATTACAGACAAAAGGATATATTTAAATACTCATTGATTACATGTATGATCTATTAGGTACATTGGTAATAAAAGAATCTTTGCTCTAAAAAAATAAAACTATACACCCTAGTTTTCTACACATACATCAACATTTATCCCTTTTCTATATACAGCCCACACTTGCGCTATTGATTGTACCTGTCGTCCCTCATACAAAACATTAAAGTGTAAAAAAAAAAAAAAAAAGGAATAATAAACAATCTATACAACTCATAATTACAATATAAAATAGTAGACTACTCTAACATCCTATCAGAATAAACATTTTAGAAACTGGTGACTCTAAATCTACAACATACAATGCACCTTTGTGCTTGTGACAGACTGAAATTAGTATCTCTTTATATATTTTACCTTTTTTATTATATTTAACAACATTTCTAGGACACGTATGTACCATCCACATGATGTCAGATCCTGACCTGCCATCGAGGTTCATCCAAATCAAACAATACACAATAATGTTTTAGTTACAGATCGGTAGCATCCCCTTTACAGGAGTGTGCGCATTGATCACACTACTCTACGACTCTCACTCACCAGACATCACATTATCCTTCTCATTCAATCCATTAATACACTAACAGAATAGGTCTAGAAGTCAGCTAACCTTAACACCACCACACTCACGACAACATACCATACCTTTGCTCCCTTATACTCATAACACCACCACACTCACAACATACCATACCTTTGCTCCCTTATACTCAACCACATAACACATGAAGCTGTTTCGGAGATAGCATTCCAGTCTCCGAATTCGTCCTTTCACTCTGGCACCTCTCTCCATCGGCTTACCTCTGCATTCGCTTTACCAACTATTCCTCCTGCTAAATATCACTTTAGAATTGCGGCATTTCATCTAAGAACAAAAATACACAAATTATTCAACCTGCAAAAAACTGTACACATTCTTGATACCGTTTTGATTAGTTATACTGGTACCAGGCTTCAACAACAACAACAACAACAAATATTATTTTTGCCAAATCGCAAATGTTATGCTAAGAATTAGATCTACACTTATATTACATCATACGTCAGTATTCCACAACGTTCACCATCTGGATCTCATACTCCCTTTATGTCCTTTCACATTGTGCAGTTGTCCTCATCTCTTCATTCGTACACTCCTGGAAATTGAAATAAGAACACCGTGAATTCATTGTCCCAGGAAGGGGAAACTTTATTGACACATTCCTGGGGTCAGATACATCACATGATCACACTGACAGAACCACAGGCACATAGACACAGGCAACAGAGCATGCACAATGTCGGCACTAGTACAGTGTATATCCACCTTTCGCAGCAATGCAGGCTGCTATTCTCCCATGGAGACGATCGTAGAGATGCTGGATGTAGTCCTGTGGAACGGCTTGCCATGCCATTTCCACCTGGCGCCTCAGTTGGACTAGCGTTCGTGCTGGATGTGCAGACCGCGTGAGACGACGCTTCATCCAGTCCCAAACATGCTCAATGGGGGACAGATCTGGAGATCTTGCTGGCCAGGGTAGTTGACTTACACCTTCTAGAGCACGTTGGGTGGCACGGGATACATGCGGACGTGCATTGTCCTGTTGGAACAGCAAGTTCCCTTGCCGGTCTAGGAATGGTAGAACGATGGGTTCGATGACGGTGTGGATGTACCGTGCACTATTCAGTGTCCCCTCGACGATCACCAGTGGTGTACGGCCAGTGTAGGAGATCGCTCCCCACACCATGATGCCGGGTGTTGGCCCTGTGTGCCTCGGTCGTATGCAGTCCTGATTGTGGCGCTCACCTGCACGGCGCCAAACACGCATACGACCATCATTGGCACCAAGGCAGAAGCGACTCTCATCGCTGAAGACGACACGTCTCCATTCGTCCCTCCATTCACGCCTGTCGCGACACCACTGGAGGCGGGCTGCATGATGTTGGGGCGTGAGCGGAAGACGGCCTAACGGTGTGCGGGACCGTAGCCCAGCTTCATGGAGACGGTTGCGAATGGTCCTCGCCGATACCCCAGGAGCAACAGTGTCCCTAATTTGCTGGGAAGTGGCGGTGCGGTCCCCTACGGCACTGCGTACGATCCTACGGTCTTGGCGTGCATCCGTGCGTCGCTGCGGTCTGGTCCCAGGTCGACGGGCACGTGCACCTTCCGCCGACCACTGGCGACAACATCGATGTACTGTGGAGACCTCACACCCCACGTGTTGAGCAATTCGGCGGTACGTCCACCCGGCCTCCCGCATGCCCACTATACGCCCTCGCTCAAAGTCCGTCAACTGCACATACGGTTCACGTCCACGCTGTCGCGGCATGCTACCAGTGTTAAAGACTGCGACGGAGCTCCGTATGCCACGGCAAACTGGCTGACACTGACGGCGGCGGTGCACAAATGCTGCGCAGCTAGCGCCATTCGACGGCCAACACCGCGGTTCCTGGTGTGTCCGCTGTGCCGTGCGTGTGATCATTGCTTGTACAGCCCTCTCGCAGTGTCCGGAGCAAGTATGGTGGGTCTGACACACCGGTGTCAATGTGTTCTTTTTTCCATTTCCAGGAGTGTATTTCGGCTCTCCGTCTGTCCATTACTCCATCATTTCCTGGTCTTCCTTCGCCATTGGCATCAATCTCTATTGCAGCATACACAGGCCTCTCTGTAACATACATCTAAGACATCTCCACATTATTAATTCTACCCACCTTTGTTTACCACTGTTTCATCACGTCGAATCTCTATTTATTAATCATACTGCTTCACGTCGCTTCTCTCCTTAAATATCACCTTTATCCACTACTATTTATCACATCGCTCCTCTATCTACCATCTTTATCCACTCATTAATCATCACGTCGTTTCTACTTGATCCTTATTCGTATGACAAAAAATACGTACATACACCACTCTGTCGACTCCTGTTCATGACTCATTCGACCAGTCTATTCCCACATACTTCCTGACATCCCGCCTGAAAATTCTTATGGTCGATTTGACCCTGCACAACGTTACACACCACAAATAAATACACTGACTATCTACCATAAATTGCCTACTTTAGATCTATCCTTAACTTTTCCATAATTTGATGTTAGAAATGTGATGAAGCCCACGAGATTGTTTTCCCTTGATCGTCTCAATCAGTACAGCATTTTCATGGACAATCCGCCTCACTCTGAATGGTCCACTATACACAGTAAAGAATTTGCTAGTTAGGAATCTAAGTTTACATGAAAATTAAATGTGTGCAGAGAATATACAAGCTGGGAGAGATGGGACAGCCCAAGTGTTAGAAACTTTGGTGCTAGTGGCCTCTTTCACTAACACCAGATTCCGAACAACCATACACAGCACCTCATTATAACTGTCACCACGACTATGACATACTATAGATCAGATGGCATCTAATTTAAAAACTTCGATCACATTACAGATGTTACCTGTACCAGCAGTATAAACGTACCCTATTCCATACTGACCACAATGTTGACTTTTTTACATTACGTGTTAAGTACCTGCAATAGTCAAGTCACACTAATTAAACTGGACTCATTGGCATTATTACATGACATTTTAGCAACTGGTTTCTTTGAGGAAACAGTCCTTTTACTTTAGTGTTCCAAATAAAAATTTGCAAATTTTGCTCTGAGAGACCAGCCTAACAGATGCCATTACTGGTGTTTTATTCTCTGATCAGAAGTATGGTATCTGCATTCCTACATATCAGTAGAGTATGTCTGCTACATAGACAATTTTCAGTGCCAGCTGCATGTGTTTTAGGGCAAGATGCTAAGGGCTGATATGTTGGATTAGTTTCTCCTATTCTTCAATCCATTATGACAAGAATGAAATGCCAGGATTCCATGCTCTCCTGTCATTCTGATAGTTTCTGCCGTTCCTATCCTCGACTCTGTCTGACCTATGAGTCGTGTCTCCGTTCACGATGTTCCTCTCATTACCAAGTTCCTGTAACAAGTGCTGAAGTGACGCGGAATCGTCTAAGCCTCTGCCTGCTATCACTATATCTCTGCGCAATCTCACTGGCAACTTCGTTATACAGATCCTAAAGAGCTCCCCAGCTTCGTATGGCACATCCAAATACCTGTTTCGTCTCAGCATTTCCTGATAGCACGACACTGGATCTCTTATACCACCTTCGTTACAATTTGGCATCATCAATATGCTTTGCTTAACCTGGTCCTGCTTACTTTTCGACCAGAATTCATTTAAAAACTTGTCACAAAATCTCTCGTAGCTACTACAGTCTTCAATAACTTCCTGCATTTTCGCTCTAGCCTCGTCCCTCAAATGGTTACACACAAACTTCATTTTGAGGGGCAGTCCCCACGATGAAGGTAATGAATCTTGAAATTGAGACAGCCACAGGCATGGATGTTGGTAATTATCAGGATCCGGAAAACAAGTGTACGTTTGTACCGACACGAAGTGCTTCCTACATTCTTCTTCCACATTTATGTTTTCCGACCTTGGACTATACCCAGTTGGGTTTGCCACCTGTTTTATCCGACACAACCGTTCTTCCAACTCCCTGAGTTCGTCTTCCTCTTTCTGCCTATTTTCGTTTTTTGAGTTTATCTCACTCTCCCTCTGCAATCTACCTGGTGGTGTGTCACCTTCGCTACTGCATGCTAATTGCAACTGTGCTAGTTCTTCAGTATGTTTCCTACTTATTTCTAATTGCGCCTCTTTAAACTGTAATGGTGATTGTATCTCCTCCTGGTCGGCATAAACCTCTCGCTGCGTACTGTCAGAGCCTGTCTCGCCTCTTATACTGAGCTTTTCTACATCTGCACTAATCGTATTCATTCTGACCACTACCTCTTTGATTCGCTCATCCAGCAACACGTCCCTACGCTCAGTAGTATCACTCTCTATTGCAAATACTTGTACTTCCATATTATTAGCTTTTTCTTTCACGGCGTCACATACTTGCTTCAACGCACCCAGATTCTTCTCCCCCCTCATCTAACCGATTATTAACTGCGGACAGACGCTCATCGATAACTGTGTGTAGCTTCCTCATTGCCTCTTTATTTCCCTTATCCATTGCCTCCAATCTTTCCTTATTTGCTTCCAATCTCTCCTTAGTCTCCCTATCTCTCTCCGTATTATCTCTATCCATCGCTTCCAATCTTTCCTTAGTCTCGATATCCATTGCTTCCAATCTTTTCTTATTATCTCTATCCATCGCATCCAATATTTCCTTAAACTCCCTATCTCTCTCCTTAGTCTCCCTATCTCTCTCCTTATTATCTCTATCTATCCTCTGTAAAAACTGCAGTATCACATTGTCATTTGCTACTTTCGATGCGCTCACCTCGTTCGCCTGAGAAACGGTAGCTTCGCTAAGGGTAGCTTCACTTTCACTGCATACCTGACCTAGTGCCGGCTCGCCCGCGTCGTCGGGAAAAGCCCCCGATTGTGAACAAAGCCCGCCGCATAAAGGATCACCCAGCAGCGGTCCACTGAACAATACAGCCCCTTCGGAGTGTTTGTCTTTCTCGCTCATTAACCCATGGTCAACAGCTACTTCCTGCTGCACTGCTACGTTCACGCCAGAATCGCTATTCTCCATGGTGACTACACTTTTCGACTGCGACCTAGTTACTACGGACATTACGCAAAAAAATTTATACAACGATCTTCCCGCCTTGGACGATATAGCAATTAATTACATAAAATAAATAAAAGATCCTCACCAATCCAGAAAGAAATTGCAAACAAAAAAAAATATTGCTTCTTAGCGCTATCACAATAAACTCCATCAAAAAATAAAAAAAATCCTAACAGCAAAATATCCGGGCAAAATAATATCCTGGCAGGGTCGAAATTATGAGAAGCACCCACATGACTTGCTCATACTGTGGCATCAAGCAGTCAGGCCTGCAAGATGAGTGGTCTGCCAACCGAGTGGATTCATTCTTATTTATCGAGTAACATGAACTCTAGTACTCACACTTAAGTTACAAGTTATCCTCCCATATGATTAATACGCAACGGAAACACGCATCTGACTATCAGTAATTTACAGATCTCTGACTGTACACCACGCACTGGCAATACCACATTTTCTTTTTGTCTTTTATTTAACGGCTTTTGTCAACACGTGGCCACCGCACTGAATATGAATGGCGCACACATTATAAATTTGGGACATTATGACAACATACAATTCGAAGGAAAGGTACACCAATCTTTTTCTTTTCACTATCTTATTTATTCCGATTAATTCTCTAACCTAAACACACAAATTCTATAACCTACAACAATAACACGTGAGAAATTCCGCCCAGTGGGCATGGCTTTACAATGGTGAATCTCTATATTATGGTCTCGTAATTATTTTTAACGCTACAGTGCACTTTCTGGATAGGATGGTGGATCTTTTATTATACCTCACACTTCGACTCTCACAATCATCATCACTAAACTTTCCTCCAGACCGAGCGGTACCGAAGGAACAAGCATAACCCACTAATCTTTTGAAACTACCTCGCTACTCTCCCATGCAAACCACACATACCCAAATTACATGACATACACCACACTACAACATGAAATACTACACAGAGAATAGTCACAACATTATCACTTTCAGCTTTCCCACTTCAATCAATATTTATCCCAATTTCACACGACACTGCCCCACTTCATAATTCCACTTTCCTACTATGAACTCTGGAGATATTTGCACGTCTTCCTGTGCAATGCAAGCCAAGTGGCGTTGCTGGATAGACGGCCGACTCACCTTGCTTCTCTCTCAGAGTTTGAATCAAGCGTCACACGGAATCATATCACGCACAGTAATATTAAGAACATCACACACGCGAGTCCTCAACTGATACCATGGACGAGTACTTCTCTTTATCTTTTGTCTCACACACAGTTTGAGACTCACACAGTACTAACCACGTGGAAGTACTCGTCTCTAATTTCAAGTCCTGCACACGCCATTTCTTAAATATATCAACTTATGGTACACACGCTATTTCTTAAATATTTCAACTTATTGTACACACGCTAGTAATTCAGCTTAACTTAAGCACACGGAAGTATTTCAACTTATTGCTACACGTGGTTTCATTGTGACCGTTGGTCACTTCCGAAGATTCCTACAATCCCATTAATATTACCTGCCTGACATTTAATTCTCCCCACAAAAGTTCCTGAAATAGAGAAATTAATATTTCAAACTACTCTTAAATATTCCACATGCATACCATGTCTCCACTCTTTCGTCATTACGGAGCACACCTAAAACAGGTCTTAACAGCACAAGATCCAGTGGCAGAGTGCTGAAACATGGCCGTTCCTGAGGTTCTCTCCCATCTCTGTCGAGGTGGGGGAAGCACCTTGCTATCGTATTAGTCAGCCACATTTCAGGCGCTCAAAGCTCTGGTAAATTTCATCTCTTTGGTCCCACCAAAGGTGGCCAAAGGATCGACTCAAAGATGATCATATATTCACATTCACTATCTGCGGTTAGCAGACGACCATACATTCATTCATTTCATAGATCTCACCAAACTGGATGTAGGGATTTACTTTGTGGGAGTGCACATGTGATCAATTAAATAAATAAATGGTCATTCTTTCCCACACTGGTATCCGGCTTCGCTGTATTAATTGAAATTGAGTTATTTTACAAAAAAAATGTGTTCTTCTGACAAAAATAATGAAGTATGTTATACCTATTTTCAATGTCGGGTCGTACTGTACCTTTTCAAAATAATTCTTGTAATTGATGAAAAGTGATCCACTTTTGATAGGTTTTACTAGACAAATATGTTTTCCATCCAGGGCTCTGATGCAATGAGGAAAATTAGCGACATTTTGGAAACCATGGCTAATTTCGTTCCATTTGTCTGTTGAGGGCTCAGGCACGCATTCTTCTCTTAACGTAGTCCAAATAGTGGCGCTCACCTGCCTTGTAATCTGTCGATTTGTTGATGTACCCGCTAAATAAGAGTAATGCAGATCTGTAAATGTGTTTCTGCTTTCAAGATACCTGTAACGTGTAAAGCATATATTTGATACTTATGTACATTCACAGAGGAAAGTAGAATTAATTCTAGGTATTACGTTGGCTACGCTGACATAGAACCTTAGATGTATTCGTTCTTAAAATAATGTATGTACGCGTCCTCAATAATAAAAGACTTATCGAACTTGTTATTTCAGTTGACAAGGTCCAGACGAGATGGAAAACTGCACGGGATGCCTGTTTTAAAAGCCTCACTAGAATAAAGCAAACGAGGTCCGGATCAGCAGCAACTAAGAGAGCAAAATACATCTACCATGAGCAGTTACACTTTCTTGACCGTCTCCGAGTTGCACCAACAGAGAGTAACTTTGACTCAGTATCGATCGTGCAAGATAATCTGTATAACAACAATGCACTCACAGAAAACAGTCGAGACGAACCCTCTGAAGAACAAACCGATGATGTCCGACTGAATGTCAACACCGAAAAACAATCCTTCAAGAGGAAGAGGCCTATCAAGAACACAACATTTGAAGATAATTTAGTCACATTATTAAAAGATGGTAAGGAAAAAGAGGAAGACGACGACCGAGCATTCTTTGTTTCGCTGTTGCCCTCTGTGAAGATGGCTCTGAGGACTATGGGACTTAACATCTGTGGTCATCAGTCCCCTAGAACTTAGAACTACTTAAACCTAACTAACATAAGGACATCACACAACACCCAGTCATCACGAGGGAGAGAAAATCCCTGACCCCGCCGGAAATCGAACCCGGGAACCCGGGCGTGGGAAGTGAGAACGCTACCGCACGACCACGAGCTGCGGACCTCTGTGAAGACATTAAATGTTGATCAGAAGCTATTATTTCGTACTCAGGTACTTCAACTGCTTATGTCGATTAAGTACACAAATCAGGCTAATTTAAACATACACCCCCCAATTCCCATCAGCTCTGTCCAGTATCCACCGATTTCTTTTACCTACGCCCCACCTTCAATATCCCAACAGCATCCTAACCAATCAATGCAGTACCGCGAGGATCCGTCCCTACAGACACAAGTTGCGACTCCCCGTCCCTCTCCAGCCTAATCAACGTCGTCATCATCTTGGGAGATGTTATAAAAATTATTGGAATTCAGTAGTAATACAATACAAATGTACAATTGTCTGTTGCCAAACTAATGTAATACATAGCTGTAGCAAAGCTTTGAATGATTTAATATATTATTAAAGTAATCGCCATCCGTATACATACAGGGTTATTACAAATGATTGAAGCGATTTCACAGCTCTACAATAACTTTATTATTTGAGATATTTTCACAATGCTTTGCACACACATACAAAAACTCAAAAAGTTTTTTTAGGCTTTCACAAATGTTCGATATGTGCCCCTTTAGTGATTCGGCAGACATCAAGCTGATAATCAAGTTCCTCCTACACTCGGCGCAGCATGTCCCCATCAATGAGTTCGAAAGCATCGTTGATGCGAGCTCGCAGTTCTAGCACATTTCTTGGTAGAGGAGGTTTAAACACTGAATTTTTCACATAACCTCACAGAAAGAAATCGCATGGGGTTAAGTCGGGAGAGCGTGGAGGCCATGACATGAATTACTGATCGTGATCTCCACCACGACCGATCCATCGGTTTTCCAATCTCCTGTTTAAGAAATGCTGAACATCATGATGGAAGTGCGGTGGAGCACCATCCTGTTGAAAGATGAAGTCGGCGCTGTCGGTCTCCAGTTGTGGCATGAGCCAATTTTCCAGCATGTCCAGATACACGTGTCCTGTAACGTTTTTTTCGCAGAAGAAAAAGGGGCCGTAAACTTTAAACCGTGAGATTGCACAAAACACGTTAACTTTTGGTGAATTGCGAATTTGCTACACGAATGCGTGAGGATATTCGCACATTGTGTCTGTTCACTTCACCATTAAGAAAAAATGTTGCTTCATCACTGAAAACAAGTTTCGCACTGAACGCATCCTCTTCCATGAGCTGTTGCAACCGCGCCGAAAATTCAAAGCGTTTGACTTTGTCATCGGGTGTCAGGGCTTGTAGCAATTGTAAACGGTAAGGCTTCTGCTTTAGACTTTTCCGTAAGATTTTCCAAACCGTCGGCTGTGGTACGTTTAGCTCCCTGCTTGCTTTATTCGTCGACTTCCGCGGGCTACACGTGAAACTTGCCCGCACGCGTTCAACCGTTTCTTCACTCACTGCAGGCCGACCCATTGATTTCCCCTTACAGAGGCATCCAGAAGCTTTAAACAGCGCATACCATCGCCGAATGGAGTTAGCAGTTGGTGGATCTTTGTTGAACTTCGTCCTGAAGTGTTGTTGCACTGTTATGACAGACTGATGTGAGTGCATTTCAAGCACGACATACGCTTTCTCTGCTGCTGTCGCCATTTTGTCTCACTGCGCTATCGAGCGCTCTGGCGGGAGAAACTTGAAGTGCGGCTTCAGCCGAACAAAATTTTATGAGTTTTTCTACGTACCTGTAGTGTGTCGTGACCATATGTCAATGAATGGAGCTACAGTGAATTTATGAAATCGCTTCAATCATTTGTAATAGCCCTGTATTCATATTCTTACCTTAAGGTTACTGCTACTCGTTCTGTCGGAGTAATAGGTATCCTTCTGAGACTTTCAAGTGTCAGGTTGTCTTGTATTTTGCCAAGCTCGTCAAAGCAACGAATAGACATACGAAAATATGTATTAAATTTGTCTTCGTCTTTGTGCGATTCGGAATACGATGTGACGAACGCTCCTTTCATACATCTTTGCTCCACCATAGGATGCACCCAAAACCGTCTCTCGCGCGTGGAATTTCTCTTTTTGTATATCATATAGGCTGAAATGACTTTTACTTGCAGCGAGCTCTTCTCTACACATCCGATCAAACAGAACGATGTGTTACACCACAGATGAGATCCAGCACAGTGCAGGGAAGACCGCGTTCACTCGACTGCACAGAACCGCGCGCATCCGCCCGACTGTGTGAACCATGACGCGGGTCCGCCAACCGAGCGCGGAACGCGGAGCGCGGACCATCCGCGTAAGTGTGCAAATGGTTCAAATGGCTCTGAGCACTATGGGACTCAACTGCTGAGGTCATTAGTCCCCTAGAACTTAGAACTAGTTAAACCTAACTAACCTAAGGACATCACAAACATCCATGCCCGAGGCAGGATTCGAACCTGCGACCGTAGCGGTCTTGCGGTTCCAGACTGCAGCGCCTTTAACCGCACGGCCACTTCGGCCGGCGTAAGTGTGCAACAGGCCTAAGACGTAAGATTGAAACCAACGTTTACGCATTGAAGAAGGTCTAAAAAGCCAAGTACGGAGTACATTTCTGTTGGTTGTAGACGAAAACAGTGCGTCTACTGGGTACGTATCGTGCATAAACTGCTCCACATTATTGTGTTTCCAGTCGGGAACTACTCATTTTCATTTAAAGAAATACACTGCAAGAAACCTCACAAACATACAGCTCTTTCAGGGATACCGCCAGTAATAAAAAATAGTATTACAGCAAAGTGTGTTGCAATGTATGCGAAATATATGAGACCTTTTAATGCTGTTTCCGGTGAAGGTTTCAGATAACTAGGCCAAGAATTAATACATCTAGGTGCGCATTACGGAGAAGTTAACGTGACAGATGTCATGTCACACCCCTCTACTATAAGCAGACATGTCAAAGAACAGGCTGATGCAATACAAAACAGCATAATGCCTTCTGCTATTGCGGAAGTTATTAATAAAACATGTGTTGCGACAGTTGATATGTGGACTGATTCGCATAATCAGGTGCACTATTTGACGCTTACAACACATTACGTTAACACAGATTGGTCTCTTGTGAACAATGTTTTATTTACAATAAAATTCCCGGACGTTAAGAAGACGGGAGTAAATATTACGAAAGGAATTGAAGAGAGGATGTCTGATTGTGACAGTTCGTCGGACATGTTGCACAGTTTTGCTTTTGACTCCGACCAGGGTGCCAATGTATTAAAGGCTTTGGAAAATCACGAAAGGATTCCTTGTGCTGCTCATTGTATAAACACAGCACTTAACCATACTTTCGATGAAGATAACTTCTTGTTAAATTATGTCCCGAACATCGCATCAACATTAAATACTGCAAAATGCATTGTAAGGTACATTAAGAAAAGTGACCTCTGCTCGTCTCTGAAATCATCGTTGGAGGTCTGCACACGCTGGAACAGCTTGTTCACTATGCTGGAATCCTTACACACTCAGTATAACGAAGTTGTTGCTTTGCTGACGGAAAAGGTCTTCGCTTAAAGATTGCAAGGAAATGATAATGAGCTTGCAGGAAAAATTGCGCATTTTCTGAGACCATTTAAAGAAGCCACAGATGAATTAGAAGGCGAAAAAGAACCGACACTCCAGTTAGTTCTTCTTTGGTTTAACAAACTGCAACAAATTAGCAGTGTCAATGACACTGACTGTCAGGTGAGTAATTACTGCAGTTATAAGCATTGTTTCATTATGATAGATTTATAATTAACTAGCGTAACTGATGTGTATTAACAGATATGTATATTTTAACAGCAGGTAAGGATTAAAAATCGAGCCTCGACTTTCGTTTGTGAGAAGATTGTGATCACTTCCGGACATAAAACTGCTACGTTTCTTTGGCCGTCTTTCCGTGATCTTACACTACTGGCCATTAAAATTCCTACACCAAGAACAAATGCAGACGACAAACGGGTATTCATTGGACAAATATATTATACTAGAACCGACATGTGATTACATTTTCACGCAATTTGGGTGCATAGATCCTGAGAAATTAGTACCCAGAACAACCACCTCTGGCCGTAATAACGGCCTTGATACGCCTGGGCATTGAGTCAAACAGAGGTTGGATGGCGAGTACAGGTACAGCTGCCCATGCAGCTTCAACACGATATCACAGTTCATCAAGAGAAGTGACTGTCGTATTGTGACGAGCCAGTTGCTCGGCCACCATAGACCAGACGTTTTCAGTTGGTGAGAGTTCTGGAGAATGTGCTGGCCAGGGCAGCAGTCGAACATTTTCTGTATCCAGAAAGGGCCGTACAGGACCTGCAACATACGGTCGTGAATTATCCTGGTGAAATGTAGGGTTTCGCAGGGATCAATTGAAGGGTAGAGCCACGTGTCGTATCACATCTGAAATGTAACGTCCACTGTTCAAAGTGCCGTGAATGCGAACAAGAGGTGACCGAGACGTGTAACCAATGGCACCCCATACCATCACGCAGGCTGAAACGCCAGTATGACGATGACGGATACACGCTTCCAATGTGCGTTCACCGCGATGTCACCAAACATGGATGCGACCATCATGATGCTGTAAACAGAATCTGGATTCATCCGAAAAAAATGACATTTTGCTATTCGTGCACGCAGGTTCGTCGTTGAGTACACCATCGCAGGCGCTCCTGTCTGTGATGCAGCGTTAAGGGTAACCGCAGCCATGGTCTCTGAGCTGATAAACCATGCTGCTGCAAACGTCTTCGAAGTGTTCGTGCAGATGGTTGTTGTCTTGCAGACGGCCCCATTTGTTCACTCGGGTATCGAGACATGGCTGCACGATCCGTTACAGCCATGCGAATAAGATGCCTGTCATCTCGAATGCTAGTGATACGAGGCCGATGGGATCCAGCACGGTGTTCCATATTACCCTCCTGCACCCACCCATTCCATATTCTGTAACAGTCATTGGATCTCGACCAACGCGAGCAGCAATGTCGCGATACGATAGACCGCAATCGCGATAGGCTACAATCCGACCTTTATCAAAGTCGGAAACGTGATGGTACGCATTTCTCCTCCTTACACGAGGCATCACAACAACGTTTCACCAGGCAACGCCGGTCAATTGCTGTTTGTGTATGAGAAATCGGTTGGAAACTTTCTTCATGTCAGCACGTTGTAGGTGTCGCCACCGGCGCCAACCTTGCGTGAATGCTCTGAAAAGCTAATCATTTCCATATCACAGCTTCTTCTTCCTGTCGTTAAAATTTCGCGTCTGGAGCACGTCATCTTCGTGGTGCAGCAATTTTAATGGTCAGGAGTGTAACATGCTTGAAATAAATGAAAAGCAGGAAATTCTTAGCAATGTGCGACAAATGTGTGCTACTTACGCAGCAAAAACATACAATGATTAACATAATCGTTTTTGCATAGTTAGTGGATATTGTATTGTAGAGAAACGGGAATGTTATAATTCGTATTTCATTAAAGTAAAACACCTCGTTTTTACGGGAACGTTTCGATGATTACCACGTTAGTTCTGTAATACTTGTTTGTTTTGTTTATTATCATAGATCCTTCAAGTACTGTGTCGTCACCACCCAGAATGAGAGATCGTTTCAAGGAATGGAGGACCAACAGATTATCCGCAGCGGGTGAAGTAGATCTCTACATTTTAATGCATCCCGGAGATGATGATGACATCGTAAAGTGGTGGAGCAGACATGAAACAGATTTGCCAGGCCTGGCTGCAGTTGCAAGACGTATTTTATGTATCCCAGCAACAAGCGCACCTAGTAAAAGGTACTTTAGTAAAGCCGGCATATTACTAACAAATCGCCGCAGCCAATTAAATTCGGAACGCGTTGGTAATTCACTGCTGATCAACAATCAGTATAATTTTGTTTCTGTTGCAAACAAGTGAAAAGTATGACAAGTTACGTTGCATGGGGGCTTAATTAAATATAATGCAAATATTTTTGGTAGTTGTAAGTCCGATTACGCAAGTCTCGTAAACGGTTGGCCCTGACTAGTTTTATTACGCAATCTGACTGCATAGAACAACATCAAAGAATGAAAGAAAATTTTCGTTAACACAACTAATTAATTAAGTCCCTAGCAACTATAAAACCAACGCAACAACAAGCACAAGAGTAACTGTTCTGTGTGTGGAAGTATGACTCAACGTCCACATCTGGCACGGTTCTTCTTCAATAAGACAAGAAATTTCAACCACCATTTATACGGACGTAATTAAAAAAACAGAAATACTATAATTGCGTAAGGAAAGCAGAATTACACTCTAATGCAAGAACACAAGCCAGATGCTTTGTTGACTGAACCTGTAATGCTGCAATATTTAAGACAATAAGATAATAAAAAGAAAAGGAAAAATTTTTTTCTTTTACCTTCATATATTGACCAAAATCCCTCTAATCATTACAATATATATTTCCACACCGACTCTCTACTACCACATCTCAACAAGAACTGACTACTGCCACATCTCGACAAGCAGTCTTCACTACGACGTCTCAGCAAGCACTGACTACCACGAGTTCTCAACAAGCACTGACTACTACGAGTTCTCGACAAGCACTGCCAGTGGAGGCGGCTGAATAATACTCTTTGGCGCAATCTCTGGCGCAGTGGCTCAGTGTAGCCACCTTTCATATGCCCTCCTCCACGGGCCAGAATTTGATGGTATTTTTGCCAGCATTGGTGGTGAAAATACCACCAAATTCGTCCACAAAAATACAGACAAAAATGAAAGATAATATTAATACGTAAATATCACATAATTAGATAAAATTTTGGCGTTGCACTGACCTTTCAATAACCTAATACATAAAATACAGTAATCAATACAAATTCTTTCAAACATGTGACTTTACATAATAGTTTACACAATACACAAAAAATCAGTTTATACAAATGTTCACATAAAATGCTTTCAATGATTAGTTCCAGCAGTAGCACCCAGCAATGGTCTACAGGTGCAGACACCAACAGCAGAAGCAGTTCCCTTAGTGGCACTCAGCAATGTTGAGCAAGTACAGACACCAACAGGTGACATCTTTTCAGTAGAAGCAGTCCATCAGTGGCACCCAGCATTGTTGAACAGGTGCAGAAACCAACAAGTGACATTATTTCAGTATAAGCAGTTCCATTAGTGGCACCCAGTAATGTTGAGCAGGTGCAGACACCAACAAGTGACATTATCTCAGTAGAAGCAGTTCATCAGTGGCACCCAGTAATGTTGAGCAGGTGCAGACAGCAACAAGTGACATCACTCAGCAGAAACAGTTCCATTAGTGGCACCCAGCATTGTTGAACAGGTGCAGACACCAACAAGTGACATCATTTCAGTAGAAGCAGTCCATCAGTGGAATCCAGCATTGTTGAGCAGGTACACACAGCAACAAGTCACATTATTTCAGTAACAGCAGTTCCATCTGTGGCACCCAGCAATGTTGAACAGGTACACACAGCAACAAGTCACATTTCTCAGCAGAAGCAGTTCCATTAGTGGCACCCAGCAATGTTGAACAAGTGCAGACACCGACAAGTGACTTCATTTCAGTAGAAGCAGTCCATCAGTTGCACCTAGCAATGATGAGCAGGTCCAGAGAGCAGTCCATAATATTCACTATCACTGATCACACTGTTCATCAGAGTTTATAAGCAGAAATTAAACAAACATGTCCTAGTGGCACCAATCATGTAGAAAAATTACAAGTAACAGTCCATAATATTCACTATCCTAATCACACAGTTCATCAGCAGAAATTAAACATTTCTAAGTGGCACCCATTATGTTGAAAAAGTGGAGGTAACAGTTCATAATATTCACCATCACTAATCAGACAGTTCAGGCATGAACAATAGTTTGAATACACATACAAATGCTTTTACACACTAAACATATAAATTCTAATAAACACACAAATGATATCAGATAATTGTCATATTGACTATTACAAATACTCAAATATCAGTAAACCTATAATACTTATGGGTGTCAGTGCAAGCCACTACAAACAAATAAAATAATATTTAGGAGATAGGTGGGTAGGATTAGGAAAGGAAAACACACAAAACACACTCACTCATCTTTCATCCACATTAAGTACTACTGTGTAATTGAATAGTGTTAACTGTGTAAATGCAATTCTGTCAAAATTTGATGTTCATCATGTGTATCAAGTAGTAGTGGCAGCAATGTATAACAGTCAATAATAGTTAAGTCAACGTCATAGTCATAATGTCAAGACCAATGTTTGCCAAGCCAGATCAAAATGTACGGTTGCTGAACAACTGTCAGTGAGCCAAGATATGCAATTACTACCTCTCTCCAAAAAAAAGTATTTACTGCTTAGTGATTTAACAAGTGTGTGTATAGACTATCTTCCTTCTACTTGAGTGTTCTATTCTGCTATCTTCATCCTCCTTGTTCCATATAGACCAACAAAAAAAAAAAAAATATGCTCCTCACTTACTTTACCTCTTATACACCAAAACTCCAATAATCATCAGCATCAGATAATCTCAATACTTCAATAATACCTCTTACGTCAATACATATAAATCTTATCATCAATATCATTTACCTTACCTATTGTCCACAAAAACTCCAATAATCATCAACTTCATATAATCTCAATACCTCAATAATATCTCTTCAGTACGTCGACACATATAAACCTTATCGCCAACATCATTTCACTTCCATAACAACTCTTTCCTCTAGTCAGTCTCCTCGAACAAGTACAGATAAAATCCTAATGCAAACCTCATCATCCCATACAATCCGAAGACACATTGTCAACACACAACCTCTGTGTAATCCATCTGACCCAAATCTTCTACTCATTATGAATTATAAACAAAAAAGAAATGCATACATGACCTCTGACAGACTTAGTTCGAATAATTCTCAGTAATTAAGTACGATTATGGAGTGTGAATGATCATAATATTTCACAGTGTGTACACCACTTCAAGAATTATGGCAAACAGAAGCAAACATGTGGAGTATTTCTTGTGTCAAGTGTCACTTCCTATTTCAATTGCTCACGAAAATGCAGTGTAATAACTGTCAATGGTCTAAACCTAGTTTTGGTATGTCATGTCGTTAGCTTCCTTCCTATTAGCAAAAATTTATACAGCTTCCATAAAACCTCCAGCTCATGTGACTTCTATGAAGTTTCTTGTACTAATGTCGTTTATGTCGAATTATAGCAGTTCATTTTCCTATCTTAAAAATATCAGGCACTGAGCGTAAGCAAAACATGCAATAGCGAGTAAATATACCAGTAGAGAACAGAATGTCAACAAGTGGATGCAGCACAATTCTTACAACGAGGCTCTGCCAAGCGAACAATCTATAATTAATACAATAGTGTGACCTAAACTCTATGTTCATACACAGTATATCAGCATTTTTATATACCAAATTAAAGAGTAGTTTTGACAACAAACAGAAATGTATAATTATCCAATCCCTACGCATAGCAGCAAACATATATCTTACGTAATAAACAGGTCATTAGCATCATATCAGCATAAGCAAATAAATGTTCATATGTAATCTTAATAAGTAAACATGAAGGCGCAAGCAGATAAATGACAAAGTGTAACCTACATACATAACCACAGTCAGCACAATTAATCAGATGACAATTATAATTTAAATAAATAAGCACAGCAGACACATAATAAAAAAATACGACATCAGTGAAAAAGCAGTGCAGCCAAGCGATGCATAATATATACAAACAACAACCCTGTTCATTAATAAAACATTGTCAAAAATCAGCAAATGTACGCAAGCACGTCGCTTCACAAGTAAATTCATAGAACATGAAATTAGCACAAAGTATGAATCACGTAACTGCGAGCAGCAAATTACGTCTAAAATACGTGCCTAAGTGGAAATATGTTACCTGAAAAATGAACTCAATTAATAGTTACCTTTTTTAGTTTATTAGTTTCTTCTTCAAAATTACATTCTTCCTGAAAATTTCTCGATAGCAAGTCGTCTTAACGTCAGACACACACAGAATTTACCTGAAGTTCTTAAATATTTTATAGAACCGTATCCTGAAAAATACTGAATGTTAATAACATAATTCATCAAGTCACTATAGCTTTATACTGAATTTAATCGGAGAAATTAAAC
The DNA here is from genome assembly GCF_021461395.2 of Schistocerca americana. Classification (NCBI taxonomy): domain Eukaryota; kingdom Metazoa; phylum Arthropoda; class Insecta; order Orthoptera; family Acrididae; genus Schistocerca; species Schistocerca americana. The sequence goes on along the minus strand of NC_060125.1, from coordinate 234,663,267 downwards.
TGTGTATTTGTTTACGGCTGTCAGTGCATTCGCACTGAGCGCTCAATCAGCTGTAGGCGCGTGACGTAGGAAGTAATTGTTTGCGGTCAACGACTGCCTTGTGCGGCGCGCAGACTTGACTGTAGCTTTGAGTATATGCCGCCGCCAAAACACAGGGCGGTATCCTTGTATTCTCCGCATGTTTACATATAGCTGTTAGTTTCTCAAAAGTATGTCATTCCACAAAAATTTTAACATTAGATATCTGATGCATTCCCTTAGAGCGTCGTGATTTAAGAGTTTCTACTTCAACAGTGTTATCATGTATAATTTTGCGAACTCTATATGGACCGTTATAAAGCAGAAAAAATTTGCGACACAAGCCTTTTCCTTTGTGAGACAAACGATGAGACTTAATTAACATCTTCTGACCAACTGACAAGATTTTTAAACGACCAGGATGTTTAGCTAATTTCTCTCTTCTAGCAGCCGCAGATGCAATATTTTGTAGAGCCAGGTTGACACCTTCAGAATGCCGCAGTTTCCGTGAAGGCGGAAAAGGAACGATTTCAGATATGCGATTTGTCGGTGCTTTGTTTTTTAATATCAGTATAGGCGGTAAAGAAGTTGAGTCATTAGGAAGTTCATTCTGAATGTTTTGAAAAGTATGAAGATACTGATCCCACGTTCTGTGATTCTGATGACAATAAAGACGACACAATTTATTGATTTCCTTCATCCATCTCTCTGAAGCGTTAGATTGAGGGTGAAAAAGTGAAATGAAAATTGGTTTAATTTTACGACGCCGTAGAGTACGAAGCCAAATTTTAGAACTAAACACTGATCCATTATCTGATATAACCTTATCAACATGACCAACTTCTTTAATAAAATGTTTGATGAAAGCATTAGATACTGAACGAGCTGTTGCTTTGCGTAACAGTGTAAGACACACATATTTTGACGTCAGTTCCACTGCTACAAAAATGTACGCAAAACCATTAGTAGAACGAACCACTGGACCAAACAAATCGACTGCAGCCATGTCCTTTAATTTCGCTGGAATGATAGGAATCAACGGTGCTCTGTGAGATATTGTTGGCGGCTTAGCCTTTTGACATAATTTGCATTTGGCCAGAACAGATCGAATACGTTTTTCCATATTACTGAAGTAGCAATTTTCCCGTAATTTATGAAAGCATTTTCTGGGACCAAAGTGTGCATAACTGAAATGTGTGTACCAAATCAATTTATTAACCCACTCATCAGGAATACAAACTAACCAAACAGAGTTGTTGACCGATTTTCGTGTAAAAAGAATTTTCCAGATAGTTCACATAAACGAGGTGTGGCCAAATTGTCCAATCTAACAAAGCGTCTAAGAAAATTACAGACACCAAGGAAACTACGAACATCACGTTTTGTGGTAGGAACAGCATAATTACGAATAGCGTCTAGTTTCTCTGGATCAGGAAGAATACCTTCTGTAGAAATAATGTGACCAAGAAATTTCACCTGAGAACGACCAAATTCAGATTTTTCTAAGTTCACTGTAATACTAACTCTTGCAAAAATACGTAATAATGAATCCAAAATTTTGTTGTGCTCACTCCAAGAACGTTTAGCAATAACAATTTCGTCAACATATGAAGTAATATTGCCACGAAGATAAACAGGTAAAATTTCGTTTAAGCTACGAATGAATGCTGATGAAGATACAGTAAGTCCAAAAGGTAATTTCCGAAATCACTTTTAGGTAAAATAGTCATATCCGGTTATTGTTTATCTACTGTTGAGATAGATTGATAGTCGAAGAGTTGTTTTGACAGATGCAAAGAATAGTAAAAGAGTAGGCAGCGGTGCAGAAAACTAAAAGGGAAATAGCACCACTACAGCTCGGGGCCCTATGCACGCTACGGCACATATTCACTTAGAGTAGTGAATCCCCTGAGGACAATAATAACCGCACATAATTTCTAGTTTGTGACTTAATGGCAAATTTGGCGGGAGTGCGTACATAAATTGATCTAACCATGCACATGGATGTATGTCGTTCTTAGAATTGCGGAAGATCTTAAATTTCTGAACAGTCAAAAAATGTTTATAGTCAAAGTTTTCGCCTCGTGGCGACAAAGACCTACCGCGTCTGTCCCAGTCCCAATGACGATTATTGTTAAATTCACGCGCCTGGCGCTCTCTTGTTGCATCCCGTAAATGAAACAAATTATTTTCTTCAACCCCTCTGGTATCTGTGATTCTAAATTTCTTTTGCCGTCTTTTCCTACGATTTCGCCTTCAATTTGTTTGACTTGCTGTTGCATCCCGTAAATGAAACAAATTATTTTCTTCAAGCCCTCTGGTATCTGTGATTCTAAATTTCTTTTGCCGTCTTTTCCTACGATTTCGCCTTCAATTTGTTTGACTTGCTTTCGCAATGCCTCAACCTCCTTTTTAACGCGTTCATTAAATTTTCCCTGATTTTCAACATGCTTGTTTATGTTCTGATACTCTTCGGTTTCTGCAAATGGCAATGGTGCTGTATCATCTGAATCTCTGTCCCCATTTAAACTAATATTTGTCAATTTGTCTGAAATCTCCTCAACTCTTTCCGATAAATCACCTATTTGTTCTTTCTGTTTATTTACGTCTTCCGTAAGTGTCATGACTCGGGTTTCAGTATTAACACATTTGGTAGTTAACTGTTCATATTGTTGTGTTAGGTTATTTATTCTGTCATTTGGTACGGATTCCTCGATTCTCTCAAATATTTCTTCCTTGTCGTGTGCACGTTGTAAATTTAACTCTGAAAATTTTTGTACTATCACGTGATCTCTTTCTTCCTGTTCTCTATCATGTTCCTTTTGTCTAATCTCTACTGCAATTAATCTATTATTGTGAGCATTCAAAATCGGTTGTACTTCTTCTCTGATTTCTTTCTTTAATTCATCTTTCATATTTTTGAAACATGTCCCTATTCGTGAGTCTAACCGTGTTTCCATTGTTTCCATCTCTGTTTCTAAACGTGTTGCCACTGTTTTTAATTCAGATCCTAACCGTGTTTCCATTGTTCCCATCTCAGTTCTAATTGTCCCTGTCTCTGTTTTTAATTCAGATCCTAACTGTGATCCAAATGAGTCTAACCGTGTTTCCATTGTTCCCCTATCTGTTTTTAATTCAGATCGTAACTGTGATCCCAGTGAGCTTAACCGTGTTTCCATTTGTGAGTCTAACCGAGATCCCAAATTTAATATTGCACTCATCAGCTGCTCCATATTAACTTGTTCGAAATTCTTTTCGCCCCTAACATTTCCCGCAAAACCAGTTTCCTTCGTCATAGCTGTAAAGCTATCTGTGTTCGATACTATTCCAGAATTTTCTATCGTTAATCTCGTATTCTGTGAATTTTCTGATTGAGAAAAATTTTGAAATGGTTCCGGACTATCTTCCCGACTTATTAAATTGTTTTCCACTTCATTATTCATGATACTGTTTTCCTCTGTTGGCGAGTTCGCCATGTTAACAATTTCGTCATTCTCACTATCCATCATTTTTGCCTTTTTCATAGATCGCGTAATCATTTACAAAACATACAAAACTCGTCACTGTACGAAAATTACACACAATGACTCCTCATCTCCAACAATACCATTTACACGAAATGTTTCCCTCAAACACGATTAATCGAACAATTGAAATAATTGCCCTAAATTGTCAAACGCGTATACAAGACAATAAAATTAAATTCTGAAATACCATTAGAAGAATGACAATTACCAAATCTACACATGCAATATAGACTACAATTACTAAACTAGAAATTACTACAACAATACTACTGTCTACTATTTTTACAATCAGAAGAATTCCAAGGGACGATCCGAAGCAGCGGTCGCCACGTGCATGGGGGCTTAATTATTATTTTTGAAAATCATTTTTATTTTTTGTGGCTGTAAGTCCGATTACGCAAGTCTCGTAAACGGTTGGCCCTGACTAGTATTATTACGCAATCTGACTGCATAGAACAACATCAAAGAATGAAAGAAAATTTTCGTTAACACAACTAATTAATTAAGACCCTAGCAACTATAAAACCAACGCAACAACAAGCACAAGAGTAACTGTTCTGTGTGTGGAAGTATGACTCAACGTCCACATCTGGCACGGTTCTTCTTCAATAAGACAAGAAATTTCAACCACCATTTATACTGACGTAATTAAAAAAATAGAAATACTGTAATTGCGCAAGGAAAGCAGAATTACACTCTAATGCAAGAACACAAGCCAGATGCTTTGTTGACTGAACCTGTAATGCTGCATTATTTAAGACAATAAGATAATAAAAAGAAAAGGAATTTTTTTTTTCTTTTACCTTCAAATATTGACCAAAATCCCTCTAATCATTACAATATATCTCCACACCGACTCTCTACTACCACATCTCAACAAGAACTGACTACTGCCACATCTCGACAAGCAGTCTTCACTACGACGTCTCAGCAAGCACTGACTACCACGAGTTCTCAACAAGCACTGACTACTACGAGTTCTCGACAAGCACTGCCAGTGGAGGCGGCTGAATAATACTCGTTGGCGCAATCTCTGGCGCAGTGGCTCAGTGTAGCCACCTTTCAACGTCTGTAAATGCTTAATGTTATTTGTATGCTTTCTTTATGAAGATGGATGTCTTCTAGATTACAGGAACAGTACTTATTTAATGTTTGCTATTAAAAAAGCACTCCGTCTTCAGGCCACGAGTGGCCTACTGGGACCATCCGACCGCCGTGTCATCCTCAGTTAACGATGGCCTGGGGTCAGCACACCGCTCTCCCGGCCGTTATGGTGGTATTCTTGACCGAAGCCGCTACTATTCGGTCCAGTAGCTCCACAATTGGCATCAGGAGGCTGAGCGCACCCCGAAAAACGACCACAGCGCATGGCGGCTGGATGGTCACCCATCCAAGTGCCGGCCACGGCCAACAGCGCTTAACTTCGGTGATCACACGGGAACTGGTGTATCCACTGCGGCAAGGCCGTTACCCGATGTTTCCTATTAATGAAAGGAAAAATACATCTTCCGCTGCCGCGCGGTATTAGCCAAGTGGTCCAAGGCCCTGCAGTAATGGACTGTGCGGCTGGTCCCGGCGGAGGTCCGAATCCTCACACACACACACACACACACACACACACACACACACGTCTTCTGTTTGGAAATGAGACTCGTCTTCTACCCGCCATTGTATTGAAATATAATTATTTTACTTTCCAAGTGCTTTATGAATTTAGCTGTGTCACGTACCAGTTCTTGGAAACGATACTTTGTAAGGTGTCAGGCAAAACCAACAGCTTCCATGAAAACCCTGACATGATAAGCAAATCCAGTAGTATGTCACATAGCTCCGAATAAATCGTGACATTAAATTAACCAAAGTAATACGAGTAACGAGTGATCAAATGGAATACCACAGACTACCACAAGAATGCCTAAATGCATGTCATACCTTCCCACCGTGAGACAGACGCAGTTCCGAGGGGAGAAACGAGAAGCCGAGAGCAGAACCCTATGATAAGGGATGGACTGGACACCCACGTCGGCAGCTAACCACTAGGATCACCCCAGCTGCAAGTTTTAGCATGAGACTTTTTTGCGTCTCTGTTACGTTGCAAACTTTAAAAAACATTGCCCCACCACTAAAAGTATAACGTTTCTCATTGGATAGACAGAATTTTTGTAGGTGGAGCTTAAGGTTAACATTGAGACCCTGATTGGTCAGATGGAAACACAGCCAGATAGTTTTTTTAAACCAGCTTCGGTAAATTGTAGTAAGGAGAAGTTAGGAGAGAGTTGCTTCTGAGACGGCGAGGTGAGCGGAGCTGTGCTGTCCGCCACACCCTGACGAACACCGACAAGGTAATGAACGCATGCGAATCCGCATAACAGCACATAAAGCTTCACTCAGAACTGCAGAAGTCTCATCTGTTACACCCCCTTTTTGGGTAATACTAGTGTCGATCGTCAATTAAAGCTCATGGTGTTCATATTTGCCACTTGAAGTAAAAATCTGAAACGCGATGATTTTTCTGTTATATAGTTATTGAGAAGCCACATCAGCCACTGTAATTTACAAGTTAGATAAGTAATTAAAGATAATTGAGGGTCACTGTAGACCATTTTGATAGTTTTCTCTCTTGTGAAACTTAATTTAAACCTAGATTATAGATGTGATATGGCATAGGTCACCCTTCAATCTATTGTAGAACTTGGAAACCCACTCAGGGAATATTCGTTCACATTTTTGTTGAACGCAGTTGGTTTTTACCATCCTGTATTAAAACATTTCCTTTTATCAATAGTGCAATTTATAAACAATGTTTTGTGAGTAGAATAAAATTTCCAGTGGTAAACTTAACTGCTTTTTCGACGTTATTTTACCAGCTAACTAAAAATAGGAAAGCCTTGAACCCCTTCCACTAAATTTAGTTAATATTAAGATTCGTTTACAGGGAGTGCAGTGGAGCTGACGCTGAAACCATTAAGTATTTGGTTATATCATCGCTAGTCTCACTGAACTCTTCTGAATTCTACATGTCATGTGTGGTCTGGCGTCTCGTTACCAGCAACAGGTCCCAGGTTCAAACTAGTCAATTCCCTAAAAAACACGCTCAGAGCGTCGTTGCGCCAAAGTGGTAGGGAGACACGATATAGAACAAACAGACACCATGCAGAATGTTAGAAATTTTGTATTAAAAGAGAGAGAGAGAGACAGAGATAAATACATTGTGTGTGTGTGTGTGTGAGAGAGAGAGAGAGAGAGAGGCTTTGGATTTGTACAGTGCAGTGCAGCGAGCCGGAGCGAGGCGAGGTGAGACGTCAGCGGTGTGACCGGTCATGCTCGGTTATGCGCGTGTCCGGAATCCGCACAACAGACATGGGGCGAGTACGTGACCGAGCCGAGTCGTATGGGGCCGGACACGAGCGGCTCGGTCCCCCCCGTCAACAGGTGAGCCGTGACCGGTCAAATATTGAGCGTTGCAGCACTCTAACGCCGCTTTCACACTATACGGTTTTGACCGTACGGCAAAAAGCCGTACGAGTTTTAGCCGTGCCTGTGTTGCTTTCACATTACACGGCTTTTTGACGTGACCAGTTGTTGGTGTCTATTCAGTTTGCTTAATGTGTGTATCAAGATGAACCGTAAACGAGTTGTTGCTTTGTGGTTGCTTCATCGTCGCCGCAAAAGAAAAGGTCGTCTTTTGTGGGTACACCCCATTAACCAGAGAAGAGACGAAGTGGGTTTATTTTATACACTCTTTGAAGATTTGAGGAACGACGGAAATAAATTCTTTAACTATTTCCGAATGTCTATTACCTCGTTTGACGAATTACATAGAAAACTAAAGGATGTGTTACAACGACAAAACACACAATTCCGCAATTGCATCCAACCTGTTCAAATGCTGGCTATCACGTTAAGGTAATTTAATACATAAAAACTAGTTCTGTTTATTTACTTATTTATTTGTGTTTTACATTTTTATTACGCTCAGATTATGAAGTAGAAAAGTCAATATCAATATCAGCAGTTGAAACCAAAGAGTTTGTAGCAGGACTGACTGTACTGTCACTTTGTGGCGACAGGCTCTCTGCAAAAACGTTGTAGAACTGCGTTGTTGATGGTGGGCCTTCATGGCTACTTGTGGAAGGCGAAGGGTATGGTGGTGGCACTTTATTAATTCGTTGATAAGAACTGCGACCTTGAGAAGTCTGTAATGGTTGTTCGAGAAAAGTAGTTGGGTTTGGTGCAGCTGGAGGAGGACGAATCTGATGCGTATGGTAAGAGGATATTGGAGCAGCATTTTCCATAGGTGAATAAGAATAAGCTTGAAATCTATTATTATAGGGCATGGGAGGTGTGTAATGGGTAAATGGAGGAGGTTGAGCTGTCAATATATTTCTCCTTTCATATATATTTTCTATAACTTTGAGGACTCCCATCTGAAACTGAAGATAATCCTGTTCATCAAATTTTTCCAGATGAGGCTTCAGACTAAGTAAAAATGACATTTTGCTGCAAGGTTTGTCTTCTTCCAGAGCTCGTAATATTTTCATTTCGATTGCATCAGGTTTTCTATGTTTTCTGTTTGTATGGCACTCGCTTTTGGATGTTTGTTGTGTGGGTGCTGTATCAAATGGCCCAGAAACATTCTCAGTATTTTCGACGGAGCCCTGCGTTTCTATATCTTCTTCCAGTCTGGCGGTGCGTTCCGATTGAAAACTGTCCTCCGTCTCTCGAGCATCATACAGCTTTTTTAGAAACTGCAGCTGATCAGAATATACATACTTTTTCATTTTCTTTGCTGCTGAGCCACTTTTTTTCGCAGCTTGAATTTTTATGTTTGACTTCACAAAGGAGTCTCGTAGATTGGTCCACCTCCGTATTACTTCTATACCTACATCAAAAGAAAACAAAACTGTATGAAAACATTTTAATTTTGTATAGAAAAAAGCAAAACTGTAACAAAAAATGTCCACTGCAAACTAAATGTCACTGATTTTTTTTCGTTTTGTTCAGGTATCTGGCAAGCGGTTGTTCCTTCACTGACTTACATTTCCAGTACAGAATTGGGATTTCTACAGCAAGTAAAGTGGTTAATGATGTATGCACAGCAATTTGGTCATCACTGCGGGAAGAATGTATACAAAGACCGACCAAAGAGGTATGGGAATCAATAGCGGCTGGATTTGAACGTACTGCTAATTTCCCCCACTGCTTAGGAGCGGTGGATGGAAAACATATCCGTCTTACTGCCCCATTTAATAGCGGATCAATGTACTTCAATTACAAAGAATACTTTTCTGTGGTTCTGATGGCTGTAGCGGATTCCAACTACAGGTTCATTTATGTCGACGTAGGAAGTTATGGCAAAGACTGTGACTCTTCAGTGTTCAGACGGTCCAGTTTATGGAAGTCAATAGAAAGTAATTCCCTGGAATTTCCAGACGTCCAATGTCTGCCTGGTACGGAAGGTCCAAAAGTACCCTACTTCTTCGTGGGAGACGCAGCATTTGGCCTACACACGCATTTGCTCCGGCCTTTTGGGGGAACAAACTTGACAGTTGAGAAACGTGTATTTAATTACCGTTTGTGCAGAGCAAGGAGGTATGTGGAATGTGCTTTTGGCATCCTCACCAATAAGTGGCGGTTGTTTCACCGACCTTTAAATGTTCATCCAGATTTTGCAGTAAAAATGGTTAAAGCTTGCATTGTTTTACACAATTTTGTACGTCAGAGAGATGGATTTATAATTGAAGACACCACATCCTTCACTGGTTTGGAAGACTTAGCCCAAGATGCCAACATAAGAGGAGGACTGACAGCCAACGCCATAAGGAACACTCTTTGTAAATATTTTATGACAAATGCTGGAAGCGTGTCATGGCAGATGTCAAAGATATAAATTAACAAGCCTTTTCCTTTTTGTAGATTGTTTGTGAAAGCCTGCGACTGTATAGTAAATAGTTTTCTTTATAAATAAATTACTGCTACCACTCACGTTTTTAATCGTTTTGTTTATATTTTGTACGACGCGTTTCGGGAAATAATTCCGATCTTCAAGTGCGTTTTTTTCTCTAAGTTTTCATTATGTGTAGTGTTTTTTTATTTGTGAGGTCTTGTGCGTGTTTCTCTTATAAATTACAGTAAAGAAAACAGAATGCAAGACCTGACACATAAAAAGACACCACACATGATGAAAACTTAGAGAAAAACGCACTTAAGGATGGGAATTATTTCCCGAAACGCGTCGTGCAAAATATAAACAAAACAAAAAAAACGTGACTGGTAGCAGTAATTTACTTATAAACAAACGATTTACTTTTAGAATAAAATTTATAACGTTAAATAAAAACTGTTTAAAACGTATTAAATGTAATATTAATATATTAAATAAATACTTACCAAACGCATTTTTATCTTTGTCTTCCATCTCATCAAAATCTTGCTTCAGTGCTACGCAAACTTCCCGCCAAGCATTCTTTGTAGCAATACGATCTCTATACGCATCTAGAGTTTTGTCCCACAGAACAGGTCTTACTTCCACCAAGGTTATCAAAAGTTCAGTATCAATTTCATCCATTCTTCTACACTTTTCAGTAAACAAGAATAAACACAAATGAATAAAACGACACTACAACGAACTAGTCGACGCCGTACGGCTCAAAACCGTCCAGTGTGAAAGCATGCACTTAGTCACGTAGGCCACTGTTGTCGAACTTGCCGTACGGCGACCGTCTGTTGTAGTGGCAAGACACGGCTGCAGCACGGCACGGCAGCGGCATTTTGCCGTCGCCGTATAATGTGAAAGGCGCCATACATTTCTTCACACCTACAGCCGTACGGCTTTTTGCCGTACGGTCAAAACCGTATAGTGTGAAAGCGGCGTAACGCACAACATAGTTGACTCTCGAATTCGGGAACAGATTCTTGAATACTCAGAGCTTTCCTTACAACAGGTTCTGCAGATTCTGGACTATCAGGACTCCTGCGAAAGAGCAGCAGACGGTTTTGGGGTAGCGCCTGTTTATTGTGTACTGAGCTACGACAAACAGGCCTCGTAGCCGGCACGCAATCAGAGGCCCGGCAGTTCACAGGCTCAGCGTGCAGCGTGCAAGTAAACACTTACTGCGGCCCACGCAAGAAGTGAAACCGTGCCCTCGCTGCAATACCACACATGATCGCCGATCTTGCCTCTCGATGAAGCAACTTATTTTTTTTTTTTCAGCAAACGGCAACACTGCAGTATGCGCGCTTCAGAAGCGTAAGGCATCCCCATCTGCTACTCTTGCACACAAATCTAAGTCACAGACAGTGTGCAGCGTGTTTTCAAAGCCCTGCAGCGTCAATAGTGCAAAACACCAGTGTAATAGCCGTTCAGGAAAGGCTCCCAACTCATCTGCACTGCCACGTTAGGGCAACAAAGTTTTTCAATCAGTCAGTTTGCAACTCGACACTGGATCCACAGTGACTTTGCTCACCCGCAGCATTTATTAACTGCTTGGCAAACCCAAGAGGTCTACATCGCGCCTTACGATGAAGGCGTATAACGGCCAAGACGTTCCTGTTTATGCTGCAGTTTTCCAAAATTTTAGAAACGCAGTGACATTTACATTGTTTTCATCCCCAGACAGTTCTAACATTTTTGGTCTAGTCTCTTAATTTGCTTAGGTCAGCATTCAGGACAATGAACTTCCTGTTTCTTCCTTTCATCCTTGGGACAGTATTGCTAAATGCAGAATTTCGGGATTTTCTGAGCATTTAGGCAAAGCCAAAAATTTTCCCATGTCACAATGAAGGACAATGGTTAGCCACGTTTTGTTAGAGTGTTGGGGTTGGGTTGTTTGGGGGAGGAGACCAAACAATGAGGTCATCGGTCTCATCGGATTAATGAAGGATGGGGAAGGAAGTCGGCCGTGCCTTTTCAACGGAACCATCCCGGCATTTGATTGGAGCGATTTAGGGAAATCACGGAAAATCTAAATCAGGATGGCCGGACGTGAGATTGAACCGTCTTGCTCCCGAATGCGAGTCCAGTGTGCTAACCATTGCGCACGTTTTGTTAGAGCTGCTCCTGTCGCTCAGGCTCTTCAAGATCAGTTGGCTCAGGAACTTACTGGTTTCCAAGACACTGGGGTCATGGCACACATCACTGCCAGTTAGCGGGCGTCTGCTCTTGCTATTCTTAAGTAGCCGTCTAGTTGGTTGGTTGGTTGGTTTGGGGAAGGAGACCAGACAGCGTGGTCATCGGTCTCATCGGATTAGGGAAGGATTGGGAAGGAAGTCGGCCGTGCCCTTTCAGAGGAACCATCCCGGCATTTGCCTGGAGTGATTTAGGGAAATCACGGAAAACCTAAATCAGGATGGCCGGACGCGGGATTGAACCGTCGTCCTCCCGAATGCGAGTCCAGTGTCTAACCACTGCGCCACCCTGCTCGGTAGCCATCTAGTAGATGATTGCGCGCTGATTTTCAGAAAACTGTGAATCTTCTAACAGTCATTGACAGTCCCTTGCCACTTCCTAAGGTGTTGGTGGATAAAATTGGTGCTGATCGTTACCTTTCCAAAACTGATTTGCGCGAGGCTCACTTGCAAATCCCCCTGTATGAGCAGTCGCAACAGATCTTAACACTCATCTGTGTCTCTTCAAATTTTTGATATTGCCATTTGACAGTGCTTCCACACCCACCATATTTCAGCGCTTTCTGGAGTAGCTGACTGCACATGTTCCTTTGTGCTTGAATTATTTGATGACATTGTTGTCTCAGGTCGCACTCACCAAGAACACATTATCAGTCTTCACACTCTTCTTTCAAGTGTTATCTGCAGCTGGTCTCCAGTGTAACAGAGACAAATGTGTGTGTTTTCAGACTGAAATTTTGCGTCTAGTACATGTCACTAATAGCCATCACATTTGTTTGCTATCCGTGACCTTCCACGCCCAAGAAATGTGCGGGGATTGCAGTCTGTGTTAGGGAAGCTCACGCATTACATCCGGTTTATTCCTAACACATCTCTAATCACGGCTCCGTTGCATCACTTGAACAGAGAGAAGGTTCCTTTACTTTGGTCTCAAGAGTGTCAGTCTGCTTTCCAGAAGTTGAAAGATTCTTTGCTTAGTGATCGATGCCTTGTTCCTTTTGATCCAGCCAAACCTGCAGATGCTTCCTCTTATGGCATCTGTGCTGCATAACTGTTTTCTGTTTAGTGGCCGATTACCTATGCTTCGAAGTAATTGAACAAATCTCAGTGCAGTTATTCGCAAATTAAAAAGGAGGCTCTCATCATTGTCAATGGTGTCACAAAGTTTCACCAGGTTTTACCAGTATATTTTTGACAGAATATTTTACTTATTTAGACTGTGCGGCTGGTTCCGGCGGATTTTCGAGTCCTCCCCCGGGCATGAGTGTGTGTGTTTGCCCCTAGGATAATTTAGGTTAAGTAGTGTGTAAGCTTAGGGACTGATGACCTTAGCAGTTAAGTTCCATAAGATTTCACACACATTTGAACATTTTTTTTTTTTTTACTAATTGACTGACAATAAATTTTATTCTTTGTTTAGCCCTTCTCAATCAGTCCCAACTCACACAGAGCAGAAGCTGAAGCGTTGGCAGTGGGCCCAGATTCCATATTCGACGAATCCTGTGCTTCTTGTTGCTACATTGATGCACAGGGCACAGATACTTTGCATAGCCTTCCGCTTAATCACCGGAAAATTGCCCAGGCCACAGCGGCGGATCCTGATTTGCAGATTCTATGTTCTACATTGGCACTGGTTGGCCACGTTCAGCCACACAGACCTGTAGCTCGTTGATTCGCCGATATTTTGCCCGTTGGCACACCCTTGCAGCTTACCAGGGCGTCATTTTGCTTCACACCAATAATGACCAGTCACGTTTTGTGGTTCTCCAGGATCTCCCGCCTAATGTGCTTTGTTTGCTACAGCAAGGTCACTGGGATGTCCTTCGTATCAAGCAATGACATGATGTCATTGCTCTTGGCATAGTCGTAATGAACAAACTGTGTGGTTGACATCCCAGTGTCAAGCCTGTGCTGAACATCAGTCAGCCCTGCCTCACCAGTTCATTGAATGTTCCACACAAGCACGTGGGCAGCATCCAGGCATTGTCGTCGATCTTATGCCTCCAGGGATTGCCTGAAGCGCCGGTCGCTGTGGCCGAGCGGTTCTAGGCGCTTCAGCCCGGAACCGTACTGCAGCTACGGTCGCAAGTTCGAATCCTGCCTCTGTCCGCAGCTCGTGGTCGTGTGGTAGCGTTCTCGCTTCCCACGCCCGGGTTCCCGGGTTCGATTCCCGGCGGGGTCAGGGATTTTCTCTGCCTCGTGATGACTGGGTGTTGTGTGCTGTTCTTAGGTTAGTTAGGTTTAAGTAGTTCTAAGTTCTAGGGGACTGGTGACCGTAGATGTTAAGTCCCATAGTGCTCAGAACCATTTTTTTTTTCGATCCTGCCTCGGGCACGGATGTGTGTGATGCCCTTAGTTAGGTTTAAGTAGTTCTAAGTTCTAGGGGACTGATTACCTCAAAAGTTAAGTCCCATAGTGCTCAGAGCCATTTGAACCAATGGAGAAGCTGGACACATTGTACGAACAACCAAGAAACAGATGGACAAACTCTGTGCCTCCCACACATGGTATCAAACTCTGTTCGTATTCTTGTCTTCCTATCACTCCCAGACATGCTACAGACCATTACCAGTGTCGTTGTTACATGGACTGTGCCACCGCACCTCACTTAAGTTACTGTACCCACCATGGCACGTTGTACCCACTCCGCCAAGACAGGCAAAGTAACGATTCAGACTTTTACAGACTGTATGGTGGCCAGAGACGTATACGACGTTCTATGTTTCTCCTGCATGGACTGAGAGGATTTCTGAGATACTACCACGATCAACTTCACTCATGTGAATTGGGTGATCCTGTGGCAGGCTTTGAGCCTTCAGATTCCATGCCTACCTGAAACTGCAACCCTCGGTGCATCCAAATCCTGTGGACCCCACACTATCACTGCTGGCCCCGAAGTCAATGCAAATTGATGGCCTTTCATGTTGATCACTATCTCGACAGACACCATCGTCTAGGCAGCTGTCCCACGTGCCTCCGAAGTCACAATGCCTCCGCGTTTGTTTGCTGCTATGCCTCTGGATGTGCTGCACTCCCTCTGCCCAGCTTTTCAGTTGGTGTTCCTGGGTGTGTTGAGGGTATGTGCTGGGGCAGGGGTGGGAGCTCGGCATCAACTTCAATATCAGCTCCAATCTCCTCATTGTCTGCCACATATAGTCTTCTCCCCAGTCGTCGTTCACTCATCTTCACTACGCGAAAACGGTGGGGAGGTTTGAAGGGGGCGGGGGGATGTATCACATATCGATACCACCCCACAGGCGTCATAGCAACAGTATTGCAAATATCCGTCTGATGCTGATAGCGGTAGCATGGGATCTGGTGGACCCAATCATGCACGCTCGCTGAGCCACAACTCCAACAGCTCCGTACTTCGAGCACCCGTGTCGCTGCAGTAGAGTATGACCAGCAGCAGTGACTCAGCACACTCATGCTCAGAGCCATTTCGCAATGTGATTCTACACACGCTGCCTGGTTGTGGCTCCATCTTTATCGCTCATGCGTTACTACAGACAGACCGTCCCTTGAGGACATTGTGATAGCTCTACTCCTGTTTCTTGCTGCATTATTTGTATTGAGTCTTCTTTCGTTTCGTGAAATACAGGTTAAGTAAGCCTTTTGCTTGCTGTGTTACTTGTTTACTAATCATTTCTGTACAGCGTTCGTACGATGACAGTTGCCACACTGTTCTGTAGCCCACCTTGCCTTACCATTGTGAACGAAGTCACAGGTAACAGATTGGGTAGATCTTAGAAATTAACTGAAGCAGACGGCCAAAATCTCGAATGGACTCGACGAATCAATCTTCAGATATTCAAGTCAAATAGTGAACAGCGATTTTGTTGCAGCTGAAGTACAGAGTTCAGTAATAGAAAGCTCCAGCGATAGGCGATAGGACTCGGCTTTAGCGTCCGTGCCGCAGCACGGAAGTTATTGTTAATGAGTGGAAAAACACGCGCAGATTCGCTTAGTGGTGAACCCAGTGCCTTTTTCAGAATGGAAGGAGATTTCTGTCTCAAGGTGAACAAAGTAGCACTCCAACGACCGCATGGCTGGCAAACGGTGTTTACATCATGTGGTGATCTCGCGCGTGTCATCGTCTGTGGATATGATGTTACGGCCTCGGGCTGTTCTACACTTTTGGCTCAGGTTATTAATTTTGATGGCAGGATGGTAGCTGCTCCTGATGAAATTTTTATGTTAGAAAATATCACTCTTCTTATATTTTGGTACGGATCTTTTCTATCTCCGCACGATATAGCAAGGCCAACTGCAATGTGACAGAAGAAAATTATGTGCAACTCCTAAAATCACCAGCTCAACATACCAACGTGAAGCCCATAATAACTCTGAAAGTAGGTTGCGTAACAGTTCAGTCCCACCAAGAGTTTGGTAGCAACTATTTACCCTGTCTCAGGAAGACAAGGAAAGAATTTAACATTCATTACATCTGTCCTTAGCAGAAACCATTCCTTGAGCGCCGATAAAGTAGCAGTAGGAGGCACCATAACCTGTTAGTAACTACGATGGGTGTTCAATAAGTAATGCAACACATTTTCTTTTTCTGAGAGCAGATTGGTTTTATTCGGCATTCCAATACACCATATTATTCCCCGTACCACGCTCACGGAATCCGTGAAACACCCTGCTAAACTCCCTGATATCTGGCACTCTGCGACTCGGATATCGTTGTTGGTATTCTAGCACAGCAGCTCTGGAATTCTCATTGGTCGAACCATAGACAAACACCATGTCAGCAGACTCTGCATGTGTGAAATTTGGAAATCTGTGGTAAGGTCTTATGGGACCAAACTGCTGAGGTCATCAGTCTCTAAGCTTACGCGCTACTTAATCTAATTTAAACTAACATACACCCAACCTCCGACGGGAGGAGCCGCGCGAACCGTGACAAGACGCCCCAGACCACGCGGCTACCCCGCGCGGCGCATGTGTGAAGATCCATGGTATTTTCACTACATAAAACTGTATTCGTTGTTCACGTAACAACACTGTAGTACCGTGCTCTACGACAAGCGCTGTCAGACTGAGACTTGAGGTAAACAACTGCACCATGCGCAAGTGAACACGGTTAGTAAGGACGACGCTACACTTTTCCCGTTCCTAGTTGTTTTCATTGGTTTACCCGGAAACGGCTCTGAGCACTATGGGACTTAACATCTTAGGTCATCAGTCCCCTAGACTTAGAACTACTTAAACCTAAGGACATCACACACATCCATGCCCGAGGCAGGATTCGAACCTGCGACCGTAGCGGTCGCGCGGTTCCAGACTGAAGCGCCTTTAACCGCGTGGCCACACCGGCCGGCTTACCCGGAAACGGTTGAGAAAAGCACGTATATTTATTAGGAACTTTTTTTGTTCAGAATCACCGTAAGTATCACCCCTCAAAGCGTGTACCTTTCCTCCTGGCTCACCCTGTATACTGAAGAGCCGTACCATTGCAATACCATTTACAAAACTAAAGAAAATGATTGTTCAAGAAGAGACTACGATCACATTTCTCAACACCTTGCCTAAGCCCACTCTACTCCCAGCACTAGCTTCTTTTACCTTGCGTCAAAGTTCGTAGGCCGCCCGGAGTGGCCGAGCGGTTCTAGGCGCTTCAGTCTGGAACCACGCGACCGCTACGGTCGCAGGTTCGAATCCTGCCTCGGGCATGGATGTGTGTGATGTCCTTAGGTTAGTCAGGTTTAAGTAGTTCTAAGTTCTAGGGGACTGGTGACCTAAGATGTTAAGTCCCATAGTGCTCAGAGCCATTTGAACCATTTTGAACCACAGTTCGTAGTAAAAGATGGAAAGTCACCGAGTAAAACAGAAGTAATATCTGGCGTTCCCCAAGGAAGTGTTATAGGTCCTATGCTGTTCCTGGTGTACATAAACGACATTGGAGACAATCTGAACAACCCTCTTAGATTGCTTGCAGATGATGCTGTCATTTACCGTCTTGCAAAGTCATTAGATGATCAAAACTAACTGCAAAATGATTTAGACAAGATATCTGTATGGTGCAAAAAGTGGTAATTGTCTCTAAATAATGAAAAGTGAGATGTTAACCACATGAGTACTAAAAGAAATCCACTAAATTTCGGTTACACGATAAATCACATATATCTAAAGGTTGTAAATTCAACTAAATGCTGCGGGACTACAATTACGAATAACTTCAATTGAAACGATAGCATAGATAATGCTGTGCCTAAGGCAAACCAAAAGCTGCGATATATTGGTACAAGACTTAGAAAATGCAACAGACCGACAAGAGAGACTGCGTACACCACGCTTGTCCACCCTCTTCTGGAGTATTGCTGTGCGGTGTGGGATCCGCATCAGATGGGACTGACGGAGGACATAGAAAAAGTTCAAAGAAGGGCAGTTCGTTTTGTTTTATGGCGGAAGAGGGGACAGAGTGCAACGAACTCGACTCCTGAATTAGGGTGCAGTCATTGAAGGCTTTTTCGTTGCGGCGGAATCTTCTCGTGAAATTTCAATCACCAACTTTCATTATTTTGTTGGCTTCCATATACATAGCGAGATATAATCATCATAATAAAATAAGAGAAATCAGAGCTCGCACAGGAAGATTTACGTTCTCGTTTTTCCCGCGTGTTGTTCGAGTGTGAAACCGCAGAAAAATAGCTTGAAGGTGGTTCGATGATTCCACTGCCACACACTTAATTGTGAGTTGCAGAGTAACCATGTAGATCGTATAGATGTGTTCTCTCCTCTTGTTGTCGCGTTACCCATAATGCAGCTAGGTTGCCTAATCACTGAACTACACTACTAACAAACGAGACGTTACAGAGTGCTGTCTCTTTTGGATACTGTACCCATACAGGTCAAGTGTATGACTAAAACTTATACATGCAGATAATTTTCACACCGCCGAGCCAATTGCAAATCTTCGTTGATCGCACCAGCCGTTGTCGTACTTCCGTATCAGCCTGGAAATTCTCGTAGGCCTCCTGGTTAACACAGAATCAGAATTGCGGCATACTGAAGAGCTTCAATCAGTTCACCGAAGTAGAACTTTAAAACTTCGCACTATCCTCTGTTGACTACCAATTATTCTAAATTTAATTTTGTTGCCGCCTGTGGCCATAATAGACCTTTAAACCAAGGGAGGATAGTCGTGCGCGTAATGTGTTTGTAAAGCTCGTCGATTTCGCTCTGTTCCTATTCTTATTAATGGGTTGTTTCTGTGGGGAGATTAGAAACCAGACAGTTAAAAATATATAACATCGAATCTAATTTTAACATTGAAAACAGCCCGTCGATTTCGCTCTGTTCGTATTCATATTTGTATGGTTTGTTTCTGTGGGGAGATGAGGAACCAGACAGTTAAAAATATATAACATCGAATCTAATTTTAACATTGAAAACAATGTTGCATTTCCTAGAAGAGCTGCGTAAATTTTCATACTACAAGATGTACTTGTGGCATTTACTAATCTGCATTTGCTGTTTCTATTATGCCAAGAATAATTCTATTTGCGTTCTTATCAAAGAACAAATATATGTTTTCATTCATTGCCGGCCGGAGTGGCCGAGCGGTTAAAGGCGCTACAGTCTGGAACCGCACGACCACTACGGTCGCAGGTTCGAATCCTGCCTCTGGCATGGATGTGTGTGATGTCCTTAGGTTAGTTAGGTTCAAGTAGTTCTAAGTTCTAGGGGACTTATGACCACAGCAGTTGAGTCCCATAGTGCTCAGAGCCATTTCATTCATTAACAGTAGAAGTTTCCCCTCAGCACGGCCTCAGTAAACGATTTTATCTCGTAATTGCTTCTCTCTGTCCTCATGTGATTGTATTATATTCATTTAGCGAAGTAGTTGGTCTCTTTGTTCCGGCTGATTACAAATGAAGTCCAATTCAAAGCGAAGCTTAATGCATTGTAGCATGCTATTCCTCAATTAAGTTCTATTTAACGCTTTTATATTTAATTAATTTGAAACGGCGTGTGTCGTATTTATTGTGAAGCAACCTTATTACTGATTAGTATTCACTGTTCGTTCCTAGTCTTTCAAAGGAATTTGCTCTTTTTATCAGTACCTTTGCGCACGAGGTAGCACAGATTAATTTGCTGAGCTGAAAAATTAAATGAAAACTACAGCCACTGACGTTTGCAGCTACATTGCCAATAGAATGCCAGAAAAGGACATGATTTCCCAGTGTTTTGAGTATTACCAGAATTACAGTTCCAACCATCAATAACAATCCCTCTTGATTTCAATTTCCCAAGCGCAATGACATCCTAAATCTTGTAGGCACAATGCCAGTCTTGAATCTTGTTCTTGTATCACTGAAATGATTTGCGCAGTAACAGTAACTGAATCTACGCGTAAACAAACAGCGTATGCGCATTAATTACTGACCATTTTATTTCGTCATCGGTCTTCTGGCAGGTTTGATCAGGCCCGCTACGAATTCCTACTTCATCTCAGAGTAGCATTTCCACTCTACGTCCACCAAGCGAGGTGGCGCAGTGGTTAGCACACTGGACTCGCATTCAGGAGGACGACGGTTCAGTCCCGCGTCCGGCTATCCTGATTTAGGTTTTCCATGATTTCCCTAAATCGCTTCAGGCAAATGCCGAGCTGGTTCCTTTGAAAGAGCACGGCCGACTTCCTTCCCCGTCCTTCCCCTAACCCGATGAGACCGATGACCTCGCTGTTTGGTCTCCTCCCCCAGACAACCCCAACCCCACTCTATGTCCTCAGTTATTTGTTGGATGTATTCCAATCTCTGTCTTCCCGTGCAGTTTCACCCTCTACAGCTCCCTCTAGTACAAGAACAATAGAGGTTATTCTCTGATGTCGTAACACTTGTCCTATCATCCTATCCCTTCTCGTCAGTGTTTTCCATATGTTCCTCTCATCGCCCGGCAACGGCCTTGGCGCGGTGGAAACACCGGTTCCCGTCAGATTACCGAAGTTAAGCGCTGTCGGACGTGGCCGGCACTTGGATGGGTGACCATCCGGGCCACCATGAACTGTTGCCATTCTTCGTAGTGCACTCAGCCTCGTGATGTCAATTGAGGAGCTACTCCACCGAATAGTAGCGGCTCTGGTCACAGAAAACCATCATAATGACCGGGAGAGCAGTGTGTTGACCACATGCCCCTTCTATCCGCATCCTCAATGAGGATGACACGGCGGTCGGATGGTCCGGATGGGCCACTTGTGGCCTGAAGACGGAGTGCTGCTGCTGCTTTCATCGCCGATTCTGTAGAGAACTTCCTCATTCCTTGTCTTATTAGTCCACCTAATTTTCAACATTCTTCTGTAGCACCACATCTTTTGAATAAAATTTTCTCGGGTTTCCAACCGCGTCAATTGCTTAAAACTACACGAGCTTTCGGCCAAGCACTCCTTGGCCATTGTCAAGTGGTATGACTGCCAGTGGGCTGTTGGCGCGCCCTTATACGAGGTGCGGCTAGAAGAAAACCGGACTGATGCTGGAAAAAACATTTATTTACAATTTCATGTTATCTCCTTCAATGTACTCTCCTCCTCGGTCTCTACACCGCTCCATACGAATTTTCCACTGTTCATAGCAATCCTGCAGATCATTTTCGGTAAGTCCATACATTACTTCCGTCGCTTTTTCTTTTACTGCTTCAACAGTCTCAAATCTAGTTCCTTTCAAAGCTGACTTGACTTTAGGGAAAAGAAAAAAGTCACAGGGGGCCAAATCAGGTGAGTAGGGTGGATGATCTAAGATGGGAATGTTGTGTTTTGCCAAAAACGTCTTCACTGACAACGCACTGTGAGCAGGGGCATTGTCTTGGTGAAGGATCCATGACTTTTTTCTCCACAAATCGTTCCGTTTTCTCCGTACTCGCTCACGTAGGGTAGCCAGGACGCTAATGTAGTAATGCTGATTCACTGTTTGTCCCTCTGGTACCCAATCAATGTGCACAATCCCTTTGATGTCAAAAAAAACAATCATCATTGCCTTGAATTTCGATTTTGACATTCGTGCTTTTTTTTGTCGTGGAGAACCAGGAGTTTTCCAATGCATCGATTGGCGTTTAGTTTCGGGATCGTAAGTAAAAAACCACGACTCATCGCAAGTAATAACATTTTGTAAGAAGGTGGGATCACTTTCAATGTTTTCCATGATGTCAGAACAAATCATTCTTCGGTGTTCCTTCTGTTCAATTGTGAGACACTTTTGAACCATTTTTGAACACACTTTGTTCATGTTGAAACTTTCATGAAGAATCTGCCTAACACTTTCCTTGTCAACTCCTGTTAACTCAGACACTGCTCTGATTGTTAAACGGCGATCTTGTCGAACAAGTTTACCGATTTTTTCAATGTTTGCATCAGTTTTTGCTGACAATGGTCTGCCAGTGCGAGTGTCATCACTGGTGTCTTCGCGGCCATCTTTAAATCGTTTAAACCACTCAAACACTTGTGTTCGCGATAAACAATCATCGCCGTACACTTGTTGTAACACTACAAACGTTTCACTTGCAGATTTTCCTAGTTTGAAACAAAATTTGATGTTAACACGCTGTTCTTTCTGTACACTCAACTTTTTCCGACGCACAGACAAAACGTCAACTACTTAAAACAGACGCCACGGGCAGACTGAGTGCAGGAGGCAGATGAATCTCGAGCAGTAGGCGGAGCGAGAGTCACGTGACAGGCCACGTGACTTTCAGCGTTATTGCATTCGTTTTATTGTTTCACCAGTATTGTCCGGTTCTTTTCTAGCCACACCTTTTATACGCTAGCTGCCGGCTGTGACGTCACTGGTGCCTGTGACATTGCCATATATGGGCATGTTTTGAGTCGGCGTTCGATGTGCCCTCTTCAACCGCGCGATCGCTGGATCCCACGCAGCGCTGAGCTGCAAGCCACCGACTCTATTCAGGGTGTTTGCGGTAATTTTTATTTCAATAGCTTCCTTTATTCAACTGTGCCAGAAGCCGTTAGTGCGAGCCACGACAGAGGTATCGTCAGATTTTATGTGGTGACCGTTTTCTAACGCATGCTCAGCTAACGCAGATTTCTCTGGATAGCGTAGGCGATAATACCTCTCATGTTCTTTCCTGCGTTGTTTCACAGTGCGCACTGTTTGTCCAATGTACTTCTGGCCACACTCACAAGGTATTTCGTAGACTCCAGGTGTTCTGAGACCTACTGCGTCTTTAACTGGTCTCAGTAATTGACGGATTTTCGTTGGAGGCCTGAAGATCGATTTGATCTTGTGTCTTTTCAACAGGCGACTTATCTTGCCCGACACAGAGCCACAGAATGGCAGCAAAGCAAGTTTCTTTTCCTGCTCTTCATCGGTGGTCTTACTCTGATATTTCCTAGAAATCACTTCTTTCATTTGATGGGTGCTGTAGCCGTTATTCCTGAAAACCTTGCGTAGGTGGCTCAGTTCGTTGGGCAGGTTGTCGTCGTCTGCTATTACTCTTGCACGATGTACCAACGTTTGTAATACTGTGCGCTTCTGTGCTGGATGATGATGGCTGGTGGCGTGCAGGTACAGGTCTGTGTCGGTGGGTTTTCTGTAGACGCTGTGGCCAAGGCACCCATTTCGTTTACGGTGGACATTCATACATATTAGATTCTCTTTTGTTCCGGTTTTGCCACTATCCACGTTTTACTGCCACACACTACTTTACTCCAAACATACACTCTCAGAAATTTCTTCCTCAAGCCAAGGCCTATGTTTGATACTAGCAGACTTCTTTTGGCCAAGAATGTCCTCTTTGTCTATGCGAGTCTCTTTTTTATGTCCTTCTTGCTTCGTCCGCCAAGCGTAATCTTGCTTCCAAGGTAGCAAGATTCCTAAAGTTCTTCTACTTCGCGATCACCAATGTTGATGTTAAGTTTCTCGCTGTTATCATTTTGCTACCTTTGTTTCTCTCCGGTTTACACTTAATACATATTCTGCACTCATTAGACCATTCATTCCATCCAACAGATACCGTAATTGTTCTTCACATTCATTGAGGACAGCAATGTCGTAAATTAATGTTATCATTGGTATCCTTTCACCCTGAATTTTAATCCCACTCTTTATTTACGTCATTGCTTCTTCCATGTACAGATTGAACGGTAGGGGAGAAAGACTGCGCCCCTGTCTTACATCCTTTTTAAACCGAGCACTTCGTTCTTGATCTTACACTTGTATTGTTCCCTCTCAGTTCTTTAGATATTATATATTACCTGTCTTTTCCTATAGCTTACTCCAGTTTTTCTCACTATTTGAATATCTTGCACCATTGTACATTGTTGTACGCTTTTTCTAGGTAAACGAATCCTATGATGGTATCTTTATTTTTCTTCAGCCTTCCTACTATTATCAAGAACGACTATTGACACGTGCTGCAGATCTCAATTGTAGACACAGAATAAAACGCAATAACGGTCTAGAATATTAGATTAACACGCAGATGAAACCAGAACAGCTGTTAGCATGAGTGACATAAAAGTAGATATCTTAGGTGTTGCGAAACAACTCAAATCACTTAAGAAAGGAAAGTTATTCGGTCCAGATGGTATACCAATCAGGTTCCTTTCAGATTATGCAGACCCAATAGCGCCTTTTTTAGCAATCATACACAACTGCTCATTTGACGTAAGGTCTGTTCCTAAAGACTGGAAAGTAGCAGAGGTCACACCTATATTCAAGAAAGGAAATAGGTGTAACCTATTGAATTGCAGACCCATATCACTGACCTCAATTTGCAGTAGGATTTTGGAGCATATGCTGTACTCGAACATTATGAATCACCTGGAAGAAAATGACTTATTGATACATAACCAATACGGATTCAGAAAATATCGTTCTTGTGCAACACAGCTGGCTCTTTATTCCCATGAAGTAATGAGTGCTGTCGACAAGGGATCGATTCCATATTCCTAGATTTCCAGAAGGCTTTTGATACCGTTCCTCACAAGCGACTATTATTCAAATTGCGTGCATATGGAGTATTGTCTCAGTTGTGTGACTGGATCCGGAATTTCCTCTCAGAAATGTCACAGTTCGTAGTGATACACGGTAAATCATTGAGTAGAACAGAAGTGATATCTGGTGTCCCGCAAGGTAATGTCATAGGCCCTCTGCTGTTCCTTATTTACATAAAAGATCTAGGTGATGATCTGAGCAGCCCCCTTAGATTGTTTGCAGATGATGCTGTAATTTACCGTCTAGTAAAATCATCAGACGATCAATTCCAATTACAAAATGATCTAGAGAGAATTTCTGTATGGTGCGAAAAGTGGCAAATGGCACTAAACAAAGAAAAGTGCGAGGTCATCGATATGAGTACTACAAGAAATCCGATAAATTTTGTTGTATGATAAATCGCACAAATCTAAAGGCTATCAATTCGACTAAATACCTAGGAATTACAATTACGAGCAACTTAAATTGGAAAGAGTACATAGATAATATTGTGGGGAAGGCGAATCAAAGACTGCGCTTTGTTGGCAGATCACTTAGAAGCGACAAACCCACTAAAGAGGCAGCCTACATTACACTTGTCCGTCCTCTGCTGGAATACTGCTGCGCGGTGTGGGATTCTTACCAGGTAGGATTGACGGAGGACATCGAAAAAGTGCAAAGAAGAGCAGCCCGTTTCGTGTTATCGCACAATTGGGGTGAGAGTGTCACTGATATGATAACGCCAGTTGCGGTGGCAGTCACTGAAACAAAGGCGATTTTATTTGCGGTGAGATCTATTTACGAAATTTCAATCACCAACTTTCTCTTCCGAATGCGAAAATATTTTGTTGACACCCACCTACATAGGGAGAAACGATAATCATAATAAAATAAGAGAAATCAGAGCTCGAGCGGAAAGATTTAGGTGTTCCTTTTCCCCACGCGCTATTCGAGAGTGGAATGGTAGAGAAGTAGTATGAATATGGTTCGATGAACCCTGTGCCAGGCACTTAAGTGTGAATTGCAGAGTAACGATGTAGATGTAGATATAGATGTAGATGTCATTACCATTCCTAAAGCCAACTGATCGCCGTCTAACTGATCCTCAGTTTTTTTGGTTCGATTCTTCTGTACATTATACTTTTCAATAGCTTTGATGCATGAACTGTTACGCTGATAACGCAATAGTTTTCTCACTTAGGTTTCCTTGTAATCCTCGCAATTGCGTGAATGATATTTTTCCGAGAGCTATAAGGTACGTTTTCAGTCTCATAGATCCTTCACACCAACTTGAATAGTCTTTTGGTTGCACTTCTCCCAATGATTTTAGAATTTCCGATGGAATATTATCTATCTCTTCTGTCTTATTTGACCTCATGTCTTCCAGAGCTCTTTCAAATTCGGTCCTAATACTGGATCCCCTAGGTCTTCTATAGCGACTCCAACTTCTTCCTCTATCACGTCATCCCCTTATAGAGACGTTCAGTGTACTCTCTCCACCCATCCGCATCTCCTCTGCGTTTCACAGTGGAATCCCATTCCACTGTTAATGTTGCCACGCTCCCTTTTAATTTCACTGAAAGTTGTTTCGACTTTTCTGCATGCTGAGTTGGCCATCCCAACGATCATTTCTTTTTCGATTTCTTGACATCTTTCCTACAGCCATTTCGCTTTGACTGCTCTACACGTACTATTTACTTCATTCCTAAGGGATTTACATCGCTGTATTCCTGTCGCTCCCAAAAATTTTTTGTATTTCCTTCTTTCGTCGGTCAACTGAAATATTTCATTTGATACCCGAGGTTTCTTCGCAGTTACCATCACGGTACTCAGCATTCTTACACATTATCCCAAATTCACCCCTCTATCGTGTACCCAAGCAGCCCTAAATTAGGTAGCTTACTCACGAAACGCATGTAACACAACTGGTACAAACATAAACAGGGAAAAAGTAATGTAAAGAGTACAAATGTTTTTGGCAACAGGTGACGCACAGTCCAAGGAGCAAAGACACACAAAAATAATAAACAATACAGTGTTCATTGCCAACTTCCAGCCTCAAGGAGCAAAGACACACAAAAATAATAAACAATACAGTGTTCATTGCCAACTTCCAGCCTACAATTTGGTCTTCATCTTACGTGATTTCGCTTCATGTCATTTCACAACAGTATTTTAGTTCAGCTTCGAGTAGGTGAACATGTGTCTCATACCGACAATAATGTTTACCAGCCCATCTCCTTCCATCACTAAGCCCTACATCGAGTACAGCTACTCTTTTCATTGGCTCTTTAATCCATTCGCTGAGTATTCCACGCTGAAGTTTCCCACCCACTAGCCATTGTGCTATACAATGTGTTGTCGATAATATCGACTACAGAGACGAAATGAGTGCTAGAAAGGAAAGACAGTGTGATAATCTGACTAATATCCTTCTGATTAGATTTTTTGTGCGGCTCAGCTGCAGAGAGGATAAGTTTCAGGTTCCAAATCTAAATAGTCTGGGCTGAATTCTCGCTTCTTTTCACTAATGGAGGTGATACACGTGTATGAAAAATGCCAAACTGTATCATGGTTCAGAATACGTTTTAAATTTTAGTTCGTTTTACAAGTGGCTGGGTACATCACTTTACAAGGCGTAAGAAGATATTATCATACTGCCTCAAATAAGTCCATGTGTAATAAAGCAGTGTGATGTTAAAACCATCACATTGAGCACAGCTTTATTTTTATATTATGTAAAGCCAATGGAATTACAATGAACCTCCAGTGCAGCTATAAATACAACATATGGACATATGGCAATGCTGCTCAAAGTTAACTATCACCTCCCCCCCCCCCCCCCCCCCCCGGGAAAACGTATCAAGCCTTTCATGATTACAAACTGAAAGAATTCTTTCAATTTCTATTTCTCAAGTAGAACTACATTCCAAATTATGTAGACACGTAGTCAGTTTTATATTTTAGACGTGAATCATGTCAGTTTGGACGATACTGCAAAACAGTACAGTGCTGTAACTGATTAGAGGAAGACACCAATACTTTTAAAGGCTACAGAAAAAAATTAGAACTTAGGCGTCTAAGTCAAATTTATTAAAGTAACACAACATTATGCGAGATAATAGAGGGGATGCTTATTTTCTCGCTGTAATCTTTGAGACATACAGGGTGAGTTACCAACTATAGCCACTTAGAATAACTCCGAAAGTATGAAAGAAGCTGAAAAGCTTGTGGAACAAATTTTGCACGGGGCATCGAGGGCCATAATATGACGTTGCTTTTTTGTTGCTAGGTGGGGTCGCGTCAGATATGAAGGTCAACTTCGTTTTATTAAATGAGATGCTATAGTTTGGTGCTTGTTTTCTGATAGCGGCAATCAGTCCATGACAAGAAGATTTCAGCACTGCATTGATGCCAATGATCATCACTTCGAACCCCTTCTGTAAATGGACGTTCATGCTACCTTTTTGACCTTCGTTGACCTTCAAAGACCGTACTGTTACACGTCATTGGATTCATTGGATAGCCGCTATCAGAAAATAAGTACCAAACTATAGCATCCCATTTAAAAAAACAAAGTTGACCTTCATATCTCTGAAGTGACCCCAACTAGCAACAAAAAACGAACGTCATATTATGGCCCCCGTTGTCTCATGCACCTTTTGTCCCACACGCTTCTCACCTGCTATCATACTTTCGGAGTTATTCTTGATGGTAATAGTTAGTGTCTCACCCTGTATAGAGGATCAGGATCAGAGCGAAGTAACACTGCGAGAAGCATCATTGAGTATCTGCTGAATTAATCTCATTCGTTAACTGTAGTATTAGTTACGCTTAGGGGGTGTGCACTATAATTTTTAGAGTATCACGTCTTTTCACATGAATCGCCTGAGTACAAATGACAGCTCCGCTAATGCACTGCCCTTTTATACCTTGTGTACGCAATACTACCGCCTTCTGTATCTGTGCATATAGCTGTCCCCTGACTTCTGACACCTCATTGTAGATCAAGAGCAAACATTAGATACAGGCTCCCAGGTAGATACCATTTTCCTTGACATCCGGAAGGCGTTCGATACAGTTCCGCACTGTCGCCTAATAAACAAAGTAAGAGCCTACGGAATATCAGATCAGCTGTGTGGCTGGATTGAAGAGTTTTTAGCAAACAGGGCACAGCATGTTGTTCTCAATGGAGAGACGTCGACAGGCGTTAAATTAACCTCTGGCGTGCCACAGCGGAGTGTTATGGGACCATTTCTTTTCACAATATATATATATAAATGACCTAGTAGATAGTGTCGGAAGTTCCGTACGGCTTTTTGCGGATGGTGGTGTAGTATACAGAGAAGTTGCAGCGTTAGAAAATTGCAGCGAAATGCAGGAAGATCTGCAGCGGATAGGCACTTGGTGCAGGGAGTGGCAACTGACCCTTAACATAGACAAATGTAATGCATTGCGAATACATAGAAAGATGGATCCTTTATTTTATGATATATGATAGCGGAACATACAGTGGTAGCAGTTGCTTCTGTTAAATATCTGGGAGTATGCGTACGGAACGATTTGAAGTGGAATGATCATATAACATTAACTGTTGGTAAGGCGGGTACCAGGTTGAGATTCATTGGGAGAGTCCTTAGAAAATGTAGTCCACCAACAAAGGAGGTGGCTTACAAAACACTCGTTCGACCTATACTTGAGTATTGCTCATCACTGTGGGATCCGTACCAGGTCGGGTTGACAGAGGAGATAGAGAAGATCAAAAGAAGAGCGGCGCGTTTCGTCACAGGGTTATTTGGTAACCGTGATAGCGTTACGGAGATGTTTAATAAACTCAAGTGGCAGACTCTGCAAGAGAGACGCTCTGCACCGCGGTGTAGCTTGCTGTCCAGGTTTCGAGAGGGTGCGTTTCTGGATGAGGTATCGAATACACTGCTTCCCCCTACTTATACCTCCCGAGGAGATCACGAATGTAAAATTAGAAAGATTCGAGCGCGCGCGGAGGCTTTCCGGCAGTTGTTCTTCCCGCCAACCATACGCGACTGGAACAGGAAAAGGAGGTAATTACAGTGTCACGTAAAGTACCCTCCGCCACACACCGTTGGGTGGCTTGCGGAGTATAAATGTAGATGCAGATGTAGATAAATTTCAATTTATTCTGTGATTTGAAATGCATATATTGCATGGGGGCTTAATTAAATATAATTGAAAATACTTTTTATTTTTGGTAGCTGTGTGTCCGATTACGCTGTGTCTCGTAATCGGTTGGCCCTGACTAGAATTATTACGCAATCTGACTGCAAAGAACAACAACAAAGAATGAAATGAAAATTTTCGTTAACGCAATTAATTAATTAAGTCCCCAGCAACTACGAAACCTACGAAACCAAAGCACAAGTATAACTGTTCTGTATGTGGAAGTATGACTCAACGCACATCTGGCACGGTTCTTCTTCAACAAAAAAAAGAATTTTTAAATACCAATTTTACTGACGTGATAAAAGAAAATTACAAATACTATAATTGCGTAAGGAAAGCAGAATTAAACTCTAATACAAGAACACACGCCAGATGCTTTGTTGACTGAACCTGTAATGACGCATTATTTTGGACACTGAAATAAAAAGAAACGGAGTTAGTTACCTCATTTATATTGATGAAAACCACTCTAATCCTTACATTATATCTCACACCGACTCTCTACTATCACATCTCAACCAGAACTCTCCAATATCACATCTCGGCAAGCACTGCCTAATAGCACATCTTAACAAACACTCTCTGCTACAACATCTCAGCACAGACTACTCCGAGTCCTCGACAGGCACTGACACTACGAGCTCTCGACTAGCACTGTTTAGGCGGCTTAATAGTACTCTTTGGCGCGATCTCTGGCGCAGTGGCTCAGTGTAGCCACCTTTCATATGCCCCTCCTCCACAGGCCAGAATTTGATGGTATTTTTTGCCAGCATTGGTGGTGAAAATACCATCAAATTCGTCCAGAAAAATACAGACAAAAATAAAAGATAATATTAATACCTAAATATCACATAATTAGTTAAAATTTTGGCTTTGCACTGACCTTTCAATAACCTAATATATGAAATACAGTAAGCAATACAACTTCTTTTCATACATGTGACTTTACTTAAGAGTTCACACAATACACAAAAAATCAGTTTATACAAATGTTCACATAAAATACTTTTAATTATTCAAAAAAAAAAAAAAATAGTTGATAATTCCAGCCCGGCAATGGTCAGCAGGTGCAAACACCAACAAGTGACATCATTTCAGCAGAAACAGTCCATCAGTTGCACCCAGCAATGTTGAGAGCAGGTGCAGACACCAACAAGTGACATCATTTCAGTAGAAGCAGTCCATCAGTTGCACCCAGCAATGTTGAGCAGGTGCAGACACCAACAAGTGACATCATTTCAGTAGAAGCAGTCCATCAGTTGCACCCAGCAATGTTGAGCAGGTGCAGACACCAACAAGTGACATCATTTCAGTAGAAGCAGTTCCATCTGTGGCACCCAGTAAAGTTGAAGAGGTACACACAGCAACAAGTCACATTAGTTCAGTAGAAGCAGTCCATCAGTGGCACCCAGCAATGTTGAGTAGGTGCAGACACCGGCAAGTGACATCATTTCCATAGAAGTAGCTTCATCTGTGCACCCAGTAATGTTGAGCAGGTGCAGACACCAACAAGTGACTTCATTTCAGTAGAAGCAGTTCCATTAGTGGCACCCAGCAATGCTGAGTAGGTGCAGACAGCAACAAGTGACTTCATTTCAGAAGAAGCAGTTCCATTAGTGGCACCCAGCAATGTTGAGTAGGTGCAGACAGCAACAAGTGACATTATTTCAGTAGAAGCAGTTCTAACAATGGCACCCAGCAATGTTGAGTAGGTGCAGACACCGGCAAGTGACATCATTTCCATAGAAGTAGCTTCATCTGTGCACCCAGTAATGTTGAGCAGGTGCAGACAGCAACAAGTGACATTATTTCAGTAGAAGCAGTTCTAACAATGGCACCCAGCAATGTTGAGTAGGTGCAGACAGCAACAAGTGACTTCATTTCCATACAAGTAGCCCATCAGTTGCACCTAGCAATGATGAGCAGGTCCAGAGAGCAGTCCATGATATTCACTATCACCGATCACACTGTTCATCAGAGTATATAAGCACAAATTAAACATGTCCTAGTGGCACCAATCATGTAGAAAAAGTACAAGTAACAGTCCATAATATTCACTATCACTAATCAGGCAGTTCAAGCATGAACAATAGTTTGAATACACATACTAATCACACTGTTCATCAGCAGAAATTAAACATGTCCTAGTGGCACCAATCATGTAGAAAAAGTACAAGTAACAGTCCATAATATTCACTATCACTGATCACACAGTTCATCAGCAGAAATTAATCATTCCTAAGTGTCACACATTATGTTGAAAAAGTGCAGGTAACAGTTCATAATATTTACCATCACTAATCAGACAGTTCAGGCATGAACAATAGTTTGAATGCACATACAAATGCTTTTACACTAAACATACAAATCATAACAAACACACAAATGATGTCAGATAATTTTCATATTAACTATTACAAATACTCAAATATCAGTAAACCTATAATATTTATGGGTGTCAGTGCAAACCACAACAAACAAATAAAATAATATTTAGGAGATAGGTGGGTAGGATTAGGAAAGGAAAACACACAAAACACACTCACTCATCTTTCATCCACATTAAGTACTATTGTGTAATTGAATAGTGTTAACTGTGTAAATGCAATTCTGTCAAAATTTGATGTTCATCTTGTGTATCAAGTATTAGTGGCAGCAATGTATAACAGTCAATGATAGTTAAGTCTACGTCATAGTCATCATGTCAAGACCAATGTTTGCCAAGCCAGATCAAATGTACTGTTGTTGAACAACTGTCAGTGAGCCAAGATATGCAAATACTTCCTCTCTTCAAAAAAAAGTATATACTGCTTAGTGATTTAACAAAGTGTGTGTAGACAATCTTCCTTCCACTTTTAGTGTTCTAGTCTGCTATCTTCATCCTCCTTGTTCCATAAGACCAACAAAAAAAAATATGCTCCTCACTTACTTTACCTCTTATCCACCAAAACTCCAATAATCATCAGCATCACATAATCTCAATACTTCAATAATACCTCTTACGTCGATGCATATAAATCTTATCATCAATATCATTTACCTTACCTCTTGTCCACAAAAACTCCAATAATCATCAACTTCATATAATCTCTATACGTCAATAATACCTCAATAATACCTTTTCAATACGTCGATACATATGAACCTTATTGCCAATATCATCTCACTTCCAACACAACTCTTTCCTCTAGTCAGTCTCCTCGAACAAGTACAGATAAAATCCTAGTGCAAACTTCAGTTCATCCACCCATACAATCTGAAGACACATTGTCAACACACAACCTCTGTGTAATCCGTCTGACCCAAATCTTCTACTCATTATGAATTATAAACAAAAGAAATGCATACATGACCTCTAACAGACTTAGTTCGAATAACTCTCAGTAATTAAGTACGATTACGGAATGTGAATGATCATAATATTTCACAGTGTGTACACCACTTCAAGAATTATGGCAGAAGCAAACATGTGCAGTATTTCTTTGTGTCAAGTGTCACTTCCTATTTCAATTACTCACGAAAAATGCAGTGTAATGACTGTCAATGGTCTAAACCTAGTTTCGGTATGTCATGTCGTTAGCTTCCTTCCTATTAGCATAAATTTATACAGCTTCCATAAAACCTCAGCTCATGTGACTTCTATGAAGTTTCTTGTACTAATGTCGTTCGTCGAATTATAGCAGTTCATTTTCTTATCTTAAAAATATAAGGCACTGAGCGTAAGCAAAACAAGCAATAGCGAGTAAATATACCAGTAGAGAACAGAATGTCAACAAGTGGATGCAGCACAATCCTTACAACGAGGCTCTGCCAAGCAAACAATCTGTAACCTATACCATAGTGTAACCTAAACTCTATGTTCGTACACTGTACATCAGCATTGCCATATACCAAATTCAAGAGTAGTTATGACAACAACAGATATGTATAAATATGCAATCCATACGCATAGCAGCAAACATATGTAATCTAACATAATAAACAGGTCATTAGCATCATATCAGCATAAACAAATAAATGTTCATATGTCATCTTAATAAGTAAACATGAAGGCGCAAGCAGATAAATTACAAAGTATAACTTACATACATATCAGCACAACTAATCAGGTGACAATTATAATTTAAATAAATAAGCACAGCAGGCACATAATTAAAAAAAAATATGACATCAGTGAAAAAGCATAGCAGCCAAGCGATGCATAATATATACAAATGACAACCCAGTTCGTTAATAATCATTGTCAAAATCAGTTAACGTACGCAAGCACGTCGCTTCACAAGTAATTTCATAGAACATGAAATTTAGCACAAAGTATGAATCACGTAATTGCGAGCAGCAAATTACGTCTAAAGTACGTACCTAAGTGGAAATATTTTACCTGAAAAATGAACTCAATTAATAGTTACCCTTTTTAGTTTATTAGTTTCTTCTTCGAAATTAGATTCTTCATGAAAATTTCTCGATAGCAAGTCCTCTTAACGTCGGAGACACACAGAATTTACCTGAAGTTCTTAAATATTTTATAGAACCGTATCCTGAAAAATACTGAATGTTAATAACATAATTCATCAAGTCACTATAGCTTTATACTGAATTTAATCGGAGAAATTAAACTGTGTATTTGTTTACGGCTGTCAGTGCATTCGCACTGAGCGCTCGATCAGCTGTAGGCGCGTGACGTAGGAAGCAATTGTTCGCGGTCAACGACTGCTTTGTGCGGCGCGGAGACTTGACTGTTGCTTTGAGTATGTGCCGCCGCCAAAACACAGCGCGGTATCCTTGTATTCTCCGCATGTTTACATGTAGCTGTTAGTTTCTCCCAAGTATGTCATTCCACAAAAATTTTTTAAAAGTATATCATTCCACAAAAATTTTTACGTTAGATATATGATGTATTCCTTTAGAGCGTCGAGATTTAAGAGTTTCTACTTCGACAGTGTTATCATGAATAATTTTACGAATTCTATATGGACCGTTATAAAGCAGAAAAAATTTGCGACACAAGCCTTTTCCTTTGTGAGACAAACGATGAGACTTAATTAACACCTTCTGACCAACTGACAAGATTTTTGAACGACCAGGACGCTTAGCTGATTTCTCTCTTCTAGCAGCCGCAGATGCAATATTTCGTAGAGCCAGGTTGACAACTTCAGAATGCCGCAGTTTCCGTGAAGGCGGAAAAGGAACGATTTCAGATATGCGATTTGTCGGTGCTTTGTTTTTTAATATCAATATAGGCGGTAAAGAAGTTGAGTCATTAGGGAGTTCATTCAGAATGTTTTGAAAAATATGAAGATACTGATCCCACGTTCTGTGATTCTGATGACAATAAAGACGACACAATTTATTGATTTCCTTCATCCATCTCTCTGAAGCGTTAGATTGAGGGTGAAAAAGTGAAATGAAAATTGGTTTAATTTTACGACGCTGTAGAGTACGAAGCCAAATTTTAGAACGAAACTGTGATCCATTATCTGATATAACCTTATCAACATGTCCAACTTCTTTAAGAAAATGTTTGATAAAAGTGTTAGATACTGAACGAGCTGTTGCTTCGTGTAAAGGTGTATAACACACATATTTTGACGTCAACTCCACTGCTACGAAAATGTACGCAAAACCATTAGTAGAAAGAACCACTGGACCCAACAAATCAACTGCAGCCATCTCCTTTAATTTCGCTGGAATGATAGGAAACAACGGTGCTCTGTGAGAAACTGTTGGCGGCTTAGCCTTTTGACATAATTTGCATTTGGCCAGAACAGATCGAATACGTTTTTCCATATTACTGAAATAACAATTTTCTCGTAATTTGTGAAAGCATTTTCTGGGACCAAAGTGTACATAACTGAAATGCGTATACCAAATCAATTTATTGACCCACTCATCAGGAATACAAACTGACCAAACAGAGTTGTCGACCGATTTTCGTTTAAAAAGAATGTCATTGCGAACTAAATAATGCTGTCTAATTGCTACGCTTTCCTTTCTCCTCCACTTCTTCTTAATGTCCTTCCAGATTGGATCCTTATTTTGCTCCTTAGCGATGTCCTGGAGCGAAGACGAAATAAAGTTCTCAAACGCAACACCTTGAATATACATCAAACAATAATTGTTTTCTTTGCAGTCCTCTTCAGCACTTTGTTTCAAACCAATAGGTGCACGTGATAAAGCATCAGCAACAATATTTGAAGAACCCTGTATGTAGACAATACTAAAATCAAACTCCTGTAGGTACAACGCCCATCGTGACAATCTGCCGTGAGTTAATTTTGTCGACATAAGAAATTCCAGAGCTCGATGATCGGTGTAAACCTTAGTATGTCTGCCAAACAAAAATGTGCGAAATTTTGTGAAAGCCCAAACAACAGCCAAAGCTTCAAGTTCCGTAATCGAATAATTCTTTTCTAATTTAGAGAGAACACGACTTCCAAATGCAATAGTTTTCTGTACTACAACGCCGTCTTCTTCTATCTCTTGAAATAAATGTGCACCTAGGCCTTTGTATGATGAGTCCGTCGCCAAACAAAAATCTTTAAATAAATCCGGATGTGAAAGAAGTGGAGCAGCAACTAAAGCATCACGAAGCTGTTCAAATTCTGACTGAGCTTCCTCATCCCAACACCAATTAGATTTCTTTCCAGATAGTTCACATAAACGAGGTGTGGCCAAATCGTCCAATTTAACAAAGCGTCTAAGAAAATTACAGACACCAAGAAAACTACGAACATCACGTTTTGTGGTAGGAACAGCATAATTACGAATAGCGTCTAATTTTTCTGGATCAGGGAGAATACCTTCTGTAGAAATAATATGACCGAGAAATTTCACCTGAGAACGACCAAATTCAGATTTTTCTAAGTTCACTGTAATGCCAACTCTTGCAAAGATACGTAACAATGAATCCAAAATTTTGTTGTGCTCACTCCAAGAATGTTTAGCAATAAGAATATCGTCAACATATGAAGTAATGTTGTCACGAAGATAAACAGGTAAAATTTCATTTAAGCTACGAATGAATACTGCTGAAGATACAGTAAGTCCAAACGGTAATTTCCGAAACTGGTAACAGTTACCAAAGGCTAAAAAGGCCGTGTATTTTCTACAATCAGGGTGGAGTTCTATCTGCCAAAAACTTGCGCGCATATCAATCGTCGATAAAACTTTAATTCCATGAAATGTTGAAGAAGTTCATCTAAATTTTGTGGGCGGTCAGTTTCAGGAATGATGATATTATTTATCTGTATGGAATCCAGAACCAAACGAATTGACCCATCCTTTTTAAGAACAACGTGTAATGGACTGGTATAAGGACTGACTGCTGGCTCAATAATGCCCTGCTCTAACATGTATTGAAGTTCATTCTTAACCTTGTCTCTGTAAGCCAAAGGAATAGCGTACGTTTTCCCACGAAATGGTGTGTGTTCTTTTACTTTAAATAAATATTGTAAGCCTTGTATAGTTCCTGTGTGATGACTAAATACTGTAGCATGTGAAGTCAGAATGTGGTACAGCTCTTCTCTTGCAACGTCATCTGGCACTTCAGCTTTCTTAACCTTTTCGTTAATTAATTCTTGCTATTAATTATATCATCCATCGCGTCTCTGTATCTATTGTCATTGTCATGAATAAACACACTGTCGTCATAATGCTCAACGAAAACATCAGAAGTAAGAAACCTTAAACATTTTGTATCTGACTCAGATCTTGTTAAACACTCGAAAAATTTCAAACTTTTCGGCATTCCGGCAACAGTCAAATTCACACTTCCTTCTTTAAAGTTCAAAATTGCCTTATGTGTGTTAAGAAACTCCATACCTAATATAATTTGTGTACTGAGTAATGGAACAATAATAAAATTAGCAGAAAATTCGTATCCTTGACAAATAAAATTTAAGTTGGTCTGTTGTTTAACTTCCACACTTTTTCCAGAAATCGCTCCTCGAATTGTAGTTTTAGAAATAGGTAACACAGGACAGGCAATAGTTCTTTCACATATACGAAAAACTGATTCACTAATGACATTCAATGGGCTCCCAGAATCTAAAACTGCAGTGAACTTATTCTTACCCACACATACTTCAATAACAGGATGTAAAAATGCGTCTACATTATTTTCCTTTTCGTCTAACAAAATGTCTCTCATGTCTTCCAGACGTACGTAGTGTAAAGTCGTAGTGTCTTTACTTTCTGAACCGTCTATATTGCTGCCAGAAGCCGAAGCTGCAAGTCATTGTCGATTGTTTGCGTCACGTCTTTGAGTATTCGCGTCATTTCGCGGATCAATTTCTACGATTTGCACTTGTCTCTCTGAAGTTCTGTCACGTGGAGGATGCCAATTAGGTCCTTCCTGTCTGTTAGATGCAAGTTCTTGGCTGTGTCTGTTATTAAAATTTCTGTTTTCCTGTCTGTCTGCATAACTACTTCTTGTGTAATTTCGACTGTCACTTCTGAAATTATTGTTGTATCTACTACCCTGGTTATTTCTGTAGTAAGAATTTCTATTACTGTATGAATAATTTCTGTCCTGATGATACCGATTACTGTTTCCGTATGATTGATCATTCCGGTACGAATTACCGTTATTATAATTGTCTGTGTAATTTCTGTTAGAACGTCTGTTATTGTCATAGGGCTGGTATCTATTGTCCTGTCTGTTACGTCTGTCATTCTCAACATTACCCATATAACGCCCGTTCCGATCACTATCGCTTTTCTCTGAAAATCTATTGTAATTACTATTACTGAAAAAATTACTGGAAGTCCCGTCGTCGTTGTCATACTCAACTTCTTGCAATAAAGTCTTAAAAGTCTCG
Source organism: Schistocerca americana (assembly GCF_021461395.2). Classification (NCBI taxonomy): domain Eukaryota; kingdom Metazoa; phylum Arthropoda; class Insecta; order Orthoptera; family Acrididae; genus Schistocerca; species Schistocerca americana. The sequence goes on along the minus strand of NC_060125.1, from coordinate 234,624,648 downwards.
ATGTCGTCTTTACATCTTCCAGCTAAAGCAATTTGTCTTATGGATTGTGGCAGCTTAGTTAAACAAATGCGAATTAATTCAGTCGGGCTATAAGGGTTGGACAGGAACTGATTCTTTCGAATCATGTCTTCAAAGTACTCTGCCGGCGTGCGGAACTCAGACTGTTTAAAATTACGCTGCATAATCAGACAATGTTTGACTCTGTCTTGTGTGTTTTCGGACCAATATGCCGATAGAAATGCATGAAAAAATCATTTAGATTATTACAATCTCTAATGAGTGCGCGCATCCGCGTCGCCGGTTCGTTTTCTAAATATCCACACATAAATTCCAGTTTGTGACTTAGTGGCCAATTTGGTGGAAGTGCGTACATAAATTGATCTAACCATGCACATGGATGTATGTCATTCTTAGAGTTGCGGAAGATCTTAAATTTCCGAACAGTCAAAAAGTGTTTATAGTCAAAATTTTCGCCTCGTGGCGACAAAGACCTACCGCGTCTGTCCCAGTCCCAATGACGATTATTGTCAAGTTCGCACGCCTGGCGCTCTCTTGTCGCACCCCGTAAATGAAAAAAATTATTTTCTTCAAACCCCTCTGATATCTGTGATTCCAAATTTCTTTTACTGTCTTTTCCTACAATTTCGCCTTCGATCTGTTTGACTTGCTTTCGTAATGCCTCAACTTCCCTTTTAACGCGTTCATTAAATTTTCCCTGATTTTCAACATGTTTATTTATGTTCTGGTACTCTTCGGTTTCTGCGAATGGCAATGGAGCCGTATCATCCGAATCTCTGTCCCCATGTAAACTAAGATTTGTCAATTTATCTGATATCTCCTCAACTCTTTCCGCTAAATCACCTATTTTTTCTTTCTGTTTATTTACGTCTTCCGTAAGTGTCGCAACTCGGGTTTCAGTATTGACACATTTGGTAGTTAACTGTTCATATTGTTGTGTTAGATTATTTATTCTGTCATTTGGTACGGATTCCCCGATTCTCTCAAATATTTCTTTCTTATCGTGTGCACGTTGTAAATTTAACTCTGAAAATTTTTGTATTATCACGCGATCTCTTTCTTCCTGTTCTTTATCCTGTTCCCTTTGTCTAATCTCTACTGCAATTAATCTATTATTGTGAGAATTCAAAATCGGTTGTACTTCTTCTCTGATTTCTTTCTTTAACTCATCTTTCATATTTTTGAAACATGTCCCTATTCGTGAGTCTAACCGTGTTTCCATTGTTTCCATCTCTGTTTCTAAACGTGTTGCCACTGTTTTTAATTCAGATCCTAACCGTGTTTCCATTGTCCCCATATCATTTTTTAATTCGGATCCCAAAGTTCCCATCCGTGTTTCCATTGTTCCTATTCGTGAGTCTAACCGTGTTTCCATACGTGCTCCCAAATTTAATGTAGCACTCATCAGCTGCTCCATATTAAATTGCTCAGAATTCTTTTCGCCCCTAACATTTCCCGCAAAACTAACTTCCTTCTGCATAGCCATAAGGCTATCTGTGTTCGATACTATTCCAGAATCTTCTGTCGTTAATCTCAGATTCTGTGAATTTTCTGATTGAGAAAAATTTTGAAATGGTTCCGGACTGTCTTCCCGACTTATTAAATTATTTTCAACTCCATTATTCATCATACTGTTGTCCTGTGTTGGCGAGTTCGCCATGTGAACAATTTCGTCATTCTCACTATTCATCATTTTTGCCTTTTTCATACAAAAAATTCGTCACTGTACGAAAATTACACACAATGACTCTTTATCTCCAACAATACCATTCACATGAAATGTTTCTCTCAAACGCGATTAATCGAACAATTGAAATAATTGCACTAAATTGTCAAACGCGTATACAAGACAACAAATCAAATTCTGAGAAAAAATACCATTAGAAGAATGACAATTACCAAATCTACACATGCAAAATAGACTACAATTACTAACTACAAATTACTACAACAATACTACCGTCTACTATTTTTACAATCAGAATAATCCAAGGGACGATCCGAAGCAGCGGTCGCCACGTGCATGGGGGCTTAATTAAATAAAATTGAAAATACTTTTTATTTTTGGTAGCTGTGTGTCCGATTACGCTGTGTCTCGTAATCGGTTGGCCCTGACTAGAATTATTACGCAATCTGACTGCAAAGAACAACAACAAAGAATGAAATGAAAATTTTCGTTAACGCAATTAATTAATTAAGTCCCCAGCAACTACGAAACCTACGAAACCAAAGCACAAGTATAACTGTTCTGTATGTGGAAGTATGACTCAACGCACATCTGGCACGGTTCTTCTTCAACAAAAAAAAGAATTTTTAAATACCGTTTTTACTGACGTGATAAAAGAAAATTACAAATACTATAATTGCGTAAGGAAAGCAGAATTAAACTCTAATACAAGAACACACGCCAGATGCTTTGTTGACTGAACCCGTAATGACGCATTATTTAGGACACTGAAATAAAAAGAAACGGAGTTAGTTACCTCATTTATATTGATGAAAATCACTCTAATCCTTACATTATATCTCACACCGACTCTCTACTATCACATCTCAACCAGAACTCTCCAATATCACATCTCGACAAGCACTGCCTAATAGCACATCTTAACAAACACTCTCTGCTACAACATCTCAGCACAGACTACTCCGAGTCCTCGACAGGCACTGACACTACGAGCTCTCGACTAGCACTGTGTAGGCGGCTTAATAATACTCTTTGGCGCGATCTCTGGCGCAGTGGCTCAGTGTAGCCACCTTTCAATATGTAGACGGCTCGTTGTCCACTGTGATACTGTTGGGGCGTAAGAAGACAGCTACGCCACACTGAAGTAGCCGAAGGCACGCGTAATCTCACTTAGGCTAGATAGAGGTCTGAAACAGGATACGTAATGAATGGTAGCAAGAAAAGTACGTAGCTGCTATTATACTTAACTTTTAATCCTTGTTGTATACATCGTTCTTGATGAGACATTTCATACGATAACTATCAAACTATGTAAGCTAATGGCGCCTTGCTAGGTCGTAGACTTTGACTTAGCTGAAGGCTATTCTAACTATCTCTCGGCAAATGAGAGAAAGGCTTCGTCCGTGTAGTCGCTAGCAAAGTCGTCCGTACAACTGGGGTCGAGTGCTATATCGTATCTCTAGACCTGCCTTGTGGTGGCGCTCGGTCTGCGATCACACAGTGGCGACACATTGGTCCGACATGTACTAAATGGACCGCGGCCGATTTAAAGCTACCACCTAGCAAGTGCGGTGTCTGGCGGTGACACCACAGATACCACATTTGTACATTTCGCACTCTGCGTTTGACTACGAAATGTCGGACAGATGTTTGTTGTGTATTTTCTAAACAGCTTTCTCTTATCGTTTGCGGCCATGGTAGTTCCCGCTCTTTCTAGTCATCAGTCGATGTTGCTATTTATCTGATTGATATTGATAGTTGTAATGATAACTAATGATAAAAATAATTATTATTGTATTAATAAATAATAGTGATAATCAGTGCCTTTGGAGCTTGAAAGGAGGAATTTTTCATGCGTGAATATTCGGGCATCGGCAAACACAGCTGTGCGCGAACCATTAGTACTGTGTGGATAGCCACTTCCTTCTGGTTCTTAATTAGTCAGTACTGAAGGGCCGTCGGAAGTCATGAATTGTGCTGTCCTCTGGCGGTGAAGAAGACCTAAGGGGCAGTGTATGCTTTGTGGTAATATTCAGAAACACAGATATTAACTGGCACTTCACACGATACCTACGACGACGTTATCAAGCATTAGCATTCATTATGGTACAGCTACTGCGATTATGCACTTCTGAAATCGTAACTGACAGCAAAAGCAAAAACATCAAATAGTTCCATTCTTGGTATACGTACCTTGAATGTGTTGTTGATGAAATGAGGAGCGCCGGTACAAAACCCGATGTATCCACTTTTGCTGTATTCGCGTGTTTGAGCTGTAGGGGGGAGATGCGGGAGTAATAATACATGCTGCCACAAAATAATTTCCAGCACAACGCAACATCAAGTGTTTTATGGTGTGTTTCTTCTTTTTATAGCTTGTGGAGCCATTTAGAGATCACTATTTGTTACTTCCTGTATTAACAGCAAACGCGGAATTATCGGTTTTTGTTCTGGTGCTCCTCAAATATCATATCTGTGCCTGTAGATATCGAACTATTCCTGGATGTATTAAAATCAACCACATATGATATTATTAGCTGTACATGGACAGCTTTTAAGTGGTTATAAGTGGTCATATTAGTTTCGATTTGGTATAAAGGAAAATCTGGTAAGGAATTATTAAGGATTTTTATAAAATGTTCCTTAAAATTTTCGATATAAAAAAATTTAAGTATAAATTATGTTTTCTGTGTGTGTTGCACATGATGTCCGCCGTTTGTGGTCTCGCAGTAGCATTCTCGCTTCCCGAGCACGGGGTCCCGGGTTCGATTCCCGGCGGGGTCAGGGATTTACACCTGCCTCGAGATGACTGGGTCTTGATGTGTCGTCTTCATCATCATTCATCCCCATTACGGTCGGAGGAAGGCAATGCCAAACCACCTCCACTAGGGCCTTGCCTAGTACGGCGGTGCGTATCTCCCGCATCGTTCCCCTACCCTCTGTGAAGGAGTATGGGACTTTATTATCATCATCACATGATGTTACAGACAGTTTTTTAAACCTGTAGAATACTGACTTGGCTTATATGTTATAATAATAATGTAGGGATATATAATTATATGGAGTAATAGATCCATACCTTTATATAATGTGACATGATAATATCGATTCTTATTATCATTGCGATATCTGTTGTACTTATGAATCACTAATAATTTTTGCGCTGGGATCTGTAATTTGTAAAGTGGTGATAAATCGAGTACTTGTAATCGATTCAATAATATGTATGTGCATAGCTGCTATTTTAAAGCAGACATGCCAACTTCTACCATAGCACACAATGTCAACATGAACGTAATTTGTATAGCATCACTCACTGTACTGGAGAAGATTGTGTAATGGTGTAAAGATAGGTATGCTGCTATTCCATGTAGTGCAAGTCTTGGATATAATTACGTGTGCTCTTATGCTAGTTGCTGTATCCTAGCATTATCGGTCCCATCTCGTACACATCAGAAGATGTGCAACGGAAAATTTTTGCACGTAAAAATGTATTCAGGGTTGAAAGCAACTGCGAGTAATGGCGAATCGAATACAAATACAACGTTTACTTAAATCAACATGTTATAGCATGCAGAAGCCAGTGGCTGTGTGCTCAGCATGGAATAACCGGCTAGCGAGCGCGCCGTAAATTGCAAGATGAGCTGAAACGCTAGACCTGCTATTAAGACCTTGGTAATGACGGACGGCGGCCCCTTAGCGCGCACGCTTCCTCAATTTACGACACACCAACACTTAGCGTGTATTTTGTGTAGCCTGATAGCTCCCCAAGCTATCATGGTTCAAATGGTTCAAATGGCTCTGAGCACTACGCGACTCAACTTCTGAGGTCATCAGTCGCCTAGAACTTAGAACTAATTAAACCTAACTAACCTAAGAACATCACACACATCCATGCCCGAGGCAGGATTCGAACCTGCGACCGTAGCGGTCACGCGGTTCCAGACTGAAGCGTCGTTAACCGCACGGCCACACCGGCCGGCAAGCTAACATGGACTGACGTAAGTTAATCAAGTTCCACACTTGTAAGTAACGTTTGTTTAAAGCGCAAAAAAGACATTTTCACTATGGGGAGCAGTGTTTAGAACTTTCTGTAAATGGATGACAAGTTTGCTAATACTTTATTTCCCATCTTGAAGAGCAGAAGCAAAGTGTTGCTCTGCAGTCTCAATAAAAAAGGATATATTTTGAATCTGTGTATAAACGTCAAGAAAAGGTAATAGAAACTTATGTTGGTATGGTATGACATTCCGTCGCGCTGACCACTTTTTTTTTTTTTTTTTTTAATCTCATTTTGTTCTATATTGTTCGTTGACTTTGTTCGTGGCGGACGTCCTATGACACTTGTTCTGCTTGTTCGTTGATCCGTGGACTCAGTTTTTTTTATTACAGAGGATAGCTAAACCCTCTGACCGAACACGCTGAGCTACCGTGCCGGCAGCACTCAGCTACCAGGGACGGACAATGCCGAAACTAATTGGTAAAAGCTGATGGCAGGGTTCGAGTGTGGCACAGACCCCACGATGTCATAGACCCACGTTGTCAAAAGGCACTGTGCAAGCTGGTGGCGTCTCCATAAAGGTGTAAGCTGTGTTTACATTGGATGGACAGAGTCCTCTGGTCCAACTGCTTCTCGGAGGCCATTTGGTGTCCTTCATGGACCTCATGTTTCCAAACACCGATGGGATTTTTATGGATGACAATGCGCTATGTCGCTAGGCCGCAATCGTTCGCAATTGGTTTGAAGATCATTCTGGAGCGAGTGATTTGGCCACTCAAATCGCCCGACATGAGCCCCATCGGATATTTGTGCACCACCGACACTTTCGCACTTTTCACTTTGAATGAAACGAGTCTATGGCAACAACAGACTAAAAACGGTGGGAGCTTTATGTATCTACTGGATATTGTTTCGTTCATTTCTTTCAAGCGAAACCAGTCTGTGGGAGCAATCGAATGAAGTCAACCGATAAATTCCGTAGTAGTTTTGCGTATTAACTGATTTATTCATTCTTCACTCAAAATCCAAACGACACTAGAAACTAAAACCGAATGCGTCGATTGTTTCCTAAAAACCGATCATTAGTTTTGCCGGCCGTTGTGGCCGAGCGGTTCTAGGCGCTTCAGTTTGGAACCGCGCGACCGCTACGGTCGCAGGTTCGAATCCTGTTTCGGGCATGGATGTGTGTGATGTCCTTAGGTTAGTTAGGTTTAAGTAGTTCTACGTTCTAGGGGACTCATGACCTCAGATGTTAAGTCCCATAGTGCTCAGAGCCATTTCAAGCATCATTAGTTACGCGGGCGTGAGCTTCAGAAGCGATTTTCAGATGAGTTCAAGAATTTGAGGTGCAGACACGGACCGAATTACTCAAAAAAGATCCAGGGAGCTCCCACTAAACCTTGTACTAGAATTCCCCAACTTGTCGTTCAAATAGAAGACTACGTTTTCTATCAAACAAATGCGTTCGAAAACATCATTCTAGTGTCAGGTAGCTTGTAGCTTGCGGCAGAGATGAGCATTGTAGTTTTGAGTCTGATGCCGAGGAAGTAATTTACGGACAAGTGCTATTGGACGATACTAAAGATGGAGAACAGTGTAAATTTAATATGCAGTGAAATAGGCCCGACACTCCTACTTTATAAATATTTCACATCCAGACAGTACAGGAAAGGGAAATCAACTAATGAAGATGACTGGAGATGCTCGAAGAAGAATAATTGTAACGCCAAAATTTTTACGTAAGAAGTGATCAAGTTTTGTGTTGGTGCGTGGGAAATCACATTCATCATTCATCTTCAGTGCTAGAGATAGGAAATAGCCAAAAACTGCAATAAGAAAGGAAAGAAATCTAGTGTGAAAAAGGCAAGTGGCTTCATTACTGCTGCGCACTAACTTACTTCGACACAAAAAAGTAGGAGACGCGTTTGGTGATCTTCATGCTTTAATCCATTACTCTCACAGCTCGCTGTTTACTGCAGCGGAAGTTACGTTGACGAGGAAAATGCCTACGACTCTCTTTGTGTTTGTGGAGAGGTGCCTCTGATCGATGAGCAATGACAAATGCGTGCGAGAGTCTCTTCATACAAATGGTTCAAATGGCTCTTTGTTGTGCTAAACAATACAGAATGGTTTTATAAAATAGTTCTGTATGCTCTGTTACCTGTTAGTTTTACTAGTTTTATTGTAAATGCAAAAGTTCTGCCACTGAACTAGAACAGTTTAATTCCTTATGGTTTCAAGTTATTACTTTAAAGGTTTGTGGTTCGTCACGTAGATTATTAGTCTTACTGATTAATTTAGTGACGGGATGTTCTTTCTCTGTGTTACTTACATCAATAAATTCTATTTGTAATCTTTTCACAATGTAATCTTTTCTCTGTTTTGGTTCTTTTATCCAACGGTAGCTAATACGTGCGCCCACAGGCGGAGGCGAAGACTAAACTGGCTTCCTAACTGTCATGATGAAACTTTTTTATTGTTCAGTTTAAGTATATGCAAGAATTCAGATTAAAGTCTTTCCTGTTATGTTTATAGTATTCAAATTTTCAAGACGGGTTCGTCAAGCTGGTGCAACTTGTGTAAATGATTAAAGTGTTATGAATTTTCTATTACTTGCGAAATTTCGTAAATTACACATTTAAATAAAGGTTTGTCAAAATGATTTTAAATTAAAGCTTCTCCTGTGTGCTTGTACCTTCCGATTATCCAGATCCTCGCTAGACGTTTCTCCCTGCAGCAGAGGCATTCCCGAAGACAACACGGGTGTCGCATTTGAGAACACCTACTCAGGCTGCCATCGAGGTGCCGGCTGAGTCCCTTTAGTTGAGAATGTTATTCACTACATGTAGCGTCAATGTTCTAAAATTTATCTGGGATTTACTGGGGTTAGGGCTAATGGAGATCCCTGACGACAAAGTAATGTTGCACAGTCATTTTACCTCGTGGAAAGATGTACACAAAGATGGCGATTTCACAACTATAGCAGTGTCAAAGAATCTCTCTGTAAGAGATGCTACAGTGCGTAAATTGAGGTGGCTATAGAAAACTTACGAAGTACAAACGTTTCCTGACGTGGAGTTTATATATAATAGGAAGTGACTACAATTAAGATAAACAAATGAAGAAGTCAGTTTGCTAGAAAATATTATTGAAATGACATTATGTAAACATTATGGTGTCCGCAGGAAACAAAGTAAATGATGACGGACAGACAAAATAGTTCAAATGGCTTTGAGCACTATAGGACTTAACTTCTGAGGTCATCAGTCCCCTAGAACTTAGAACTACTTAAACCTAACTAACCTAAGGACATCACACGCATCCATGCCCGAGGCAGGATTCGAACCTGCGACCGTAGCGGTCACGCGGTTCCAGGCTGTAGCGCCTAGAACCGCTCGGCCACCCTGGCTGGCTCTTCATACAAAACTTAAACGCTAAAAATATGTTCTGAATGAGAATGTTTTCACTTGAAGTTAATAGGTACATAGCTTTTCTTAAAACATACTGTGACTGCGATTGTCGGAGGTTGGAGGTAGATCATTGTACTACGAAAACAAATACATACAGCTGCATGGCTAAGATTCAGACACTTTCATTTACAATATTTACACGTAGCCATGCTGGTAAAAGCAAATACTGAACCCCCTTCCGTTGCGTTTATATTTATGTAATATATATATTTTATATTTAAATATATTACATATTTTATACGACGATTGGAACTTTAATAGTGGCAGTTATTTATTAACAGCTCGTACAAAACAGATACGCGTTTCAAAGTTTTACTGACCTCCAAAGTAGTCACCAACATTGAGTATAGCCCGTTGCCAGCGATGTGGAAGTCGAAGGATATTCTTAGCAGTGCCAGTTGTCTTGACAGTTCGTGAGGCGCGGCCTAATGCCCGACGAATTTGTAGTGGTTCTGAACCGAATGCCGTGAAGTGTTTCCTTCAGCTTAGAAATCGAGTTGAACTTACGAGGCTTAAGTCAGGGGAGCGCAGTAGGTGGTGTAGCACTTAGCAGCCCCATCAGTCAAACAAATCAGTAACAGCTTGTATCCACACACTGTCCTGTAAAATGATGGTCAGGTCCTGCAGAATGTCCTTCATTTTTGGAACACAACCTACGACCAGCTTGGAGACAGAAGTGATGACACTTTCTGCAGCACCTGACCATCATTTTGCAGGACAATACTCAAGGACGTACAGTGCAAGCTGTTACTGATTTGTTTGACTGATGGGGCTGCAAAGTGCTAGACCACTTACTGCACTCCCCTGACTTAAGCCCTCTCGAGTTCAACTCGATTTCTAAACTGAAGGAAACACTTCACTGCATTCGCTTCAGAATTGCTACAAATTCGTCGGCCAATAGACCGAGCCGCTCGAACTGTCAAGACAACTGGCACTGTTAAGAGTATCCTACGACTTCCACATCGCTGGCAACGGGTTATACACAATGCTGGTGACTAATTTGAAGGTCAGTAAAACTTTGAAACACGTATCTGTTTTGTACGAGCTGTAAATAAATAGTTGCCACTATTAAAATTCCAACACTCTTATTATATATTATATTTATATATATTATATTTCGTCTGGCAAATATTCTCCATGGCTCACTGACTATTCCCGTCTAGTAGATGACGATTGCTGCGCAGGCGTCGATGGCAGGCTTCCAAGGTTCACCGTGTCTTCTGCCCGAATCTCTGCGTGCACTGACTTGAAAAGAGGCATGGAAGGATACGATTTGCTCCGCTGAGGGCGTGGCCACTAGCACTGACCTCTGTTGCTTATGTAGCGCCACTCATCGTTCTTGCAACGACCGACCTAGAACTAACATATCCGCTGCGCGATGGCGAGGGCGTAAACAACACCGATCCCGAAAACAATTTTTCGTCATCCTTCTGTCAGGGTATTTAAGATAATAAGTTACCCTTTTTTAATTGAAATGTAATAGCACTCGAGAGCTTAATGCTGCTACTCTCCTTCTATTCTGCTTGTTGGTTTTGTTGAGGAGAGCGCTCAAGTGAAAATCACAACTGTTCTGCTTGTTGCAGAGATTGTGTAGTTCCGGAAAAGGAATTTGTGAATAACGTGTGGAAAACGTGCGTTTAGTAGGCAAAAGTTACAGAGTCTGTAAGGGCTGGAACTGAATAGGATACTCCCTTTGCAAGTTTACAGATCTGGCTAGCTTCTAGGTCTGGGAGTGTAACGCAGCAGCGAGGTGAGATGTTGTAAGCCTGGCCAGAGTAGGGCAATGTGGACGGAGGCGGGATACTGCAGCTAACGGCTGGAAATCCCAAAACGGTTGTTGTTTCTCAAGCTGGCTACGGATGCTTGGCCAACTGCCAAGATGTCGCTTTCGAGCTACGAAATATTGCTCGCCAATATTAAGCAGAAAAATACTTAAACTGAATCCAACGGAGCTACATAATAAATGGGGATATCAAATTGTGCTTTTCGACATCACAAGTTCGAGGCAACTGCACTCTGCAGTGAACATGTGCTGGCACAGTTTGTCTGTAACTTAACTGGAACCATAACATTTACGATTTGTATATACAAAATAGTTCTCTGCGTCATTCATTTATTTTGCCACTACTAGTTTCGATGGTTCATACCATCATCTTCAGGTGAAGAATTGTTTATTTACGTAGCTGATTTTATTGAAGAACACAAACGCCTTCCCATGGCAGCTGACCTAGGGCAACGTATTTCTTGATGGATCAACGAAGATTGAAGATAGGGCAACGTAGGTTATATTTCGTTTTTCGGCGATAAAAATTATTTTTTAGAAAACACATTTTAAAGTTAGAAAACATGAATTTGTCAGTGTAAATTGTGCTTACATCAGGAGTATAGTCGTAAAAAGCTTCATAATATTCTTAAAATGCTTGATGTTACATTGTACTGTAAAGAAAAACATCAAGTGTATAACGCATGTGCGATGCTCATCACACATTTTGAGAATATTATGAAGTGTGCCACAGTGATTTATTTACAAAATGTGTGCTATGGTGGAACTGAAGAACATCTACATCGAGCTAGAAAACCACATGGACCACAACAAAACACATCGCCCTATACTGGAATGTGTTGCGGAGCGGACGACATGCTGTTTGCTGTATATCCTCTCGCTTTTATGTTATATTTGCACTGTCATTTCAGAGATGATGTACATGTTAGATATGCTTGCTTACACTGCATACACAGATAATTTCTCTATCATGTGTAACATTTTTGAAGTGAAAATGTAAACGTAATGTACAGTGGAGAGGACATACAACACGCAGAAATATGCAGACTTTTTACGACTATGCTTCCCCACTAAGCACAATTTACATTCATAAATTCATGTCTTTTAGCTTTAAAGGGCCTTTTCTGAAAAACAGTTTTTATCACCAGCAAATGACGCAACACAACCTACACTGCTGCTCTTCGTCTATATCTATGGGAAGGTGTCAGCTCATAACTAACTCCGGCTCGCATAGTGGAAAAATATATATTATTTTATCCATATTGGATCTTGTGAATTCCGTGATCGTTAGTGATAGCTGGTGAGTGACGCAACCAGCCACAAATAATTTAAATGTTTTATTTTAGTATCATAACTGGTTTCAAGCTACCATGCCCATCTTCAGATGACTAATGTTTTTCGTTACATAGATGTTTTGATCAACAGCATGTCGTCTGCTCCGCAATACGTTCCAGTAGATGGAGATCTGTATTGCTGTCGTCAGTGTGGTTTCCTAGCTCGGTATATATGTTCTTCAATACGATCTTTGCACATATATTGTAAATAAATCACTATGTAACACTTGATAATATTTTAAAATGCTTGATGGGCACCGTACATGCGTTATACACTTGATGTTACATTGTACCGTAAAGAAAAACATCAAATGTATAACGCATGTGCGATACTCATCACACATTTTAAGAATATTATGAAGTGTGCCAGAGTGATTTATTTACAAAATGTGTGCTACGGTGGAACTGAAGAACATCTACATCGAGCTAGAAAACCGCATGGATCACAACAAAACAGATCGCCCTATACTGGAATGTGTTGTGGAGCAGACGACATGCTGTTGATTAAAACATCTTTCTAACGAAAAATATTAGTCAACTGAAGATGGGTACGGTAGACCGAAACCGGTTATGGCACCAAAATAAATCATTTAAAAAGTATTTGTATCTGGTTGCGTCATTCACCAACTAAATAAGTAAGTGACTCACGCAGAATATTGTTTTATTTATATTAATTCACAGTCGTAGGCCTCATGATGAAGTCCTCTATGGACAAAGTTTCACCGACAGTTTGATTAAAACCGGTCAAAGTGAGCAGAGTTAAATGTATGGCACAACATCAAGTGTCATGACGTCGGCATGTTTTAGCTTTTAACGTTAGCTTTTCTGTAAAAGTGTTTATTTTTGGATATGTCGGGCATTTTCTTGCCAAATTAAGTGTTATTTAGTTTGACTGTGTCAGGTTTCTTATTAAATAGCTCGTAATTCAAATTTGGAGTGTGATTCATAAAAGCAAACAGTACCAAGTAATTGACAAGGTAACTGTGCTCTGTTTCGATGTGTCACTTGTGTGTTTAGCTGCATTTAAGTGTTTGCTTATTTTAAAGGTTGTGGATGATATAACCATATTATACCTCCACGTGGATGACATAGCGACATCATACTTTCATTAATAGTTACCTTAATATGTACGTTCGAATGTTTCATAAGGTCGGAAAGTGACCAGAGTGGGGAGGCACTCATTTTAATATGTTTAATTTTAAGAAGAAAATATAGTATTCAGTGATGATCATTTTAACGCAGTTTTGTAACATGTTGTGAGGATGACTAGCGTCATATAGATTCCCTAAGCTTTAAGCATGTGGCGCTGCAGCATCATGTTATCTTTTGGTGCTCTTGCGGTCTGTCATGCATTTGCAATCGGCCTATTTCGTATGTTCGCGTCCAGTAGATTGTTGATGGTAAGTCTTGGTAACTTTCGGCGGGAGATGAACACAGTCTCTGGGCGGCAATTTACGTTTTGAGCAGTGTGTACGGACTTCAGCATTTTCGTCCTGTTACGTGTGTTGCATATCTTCGCGACTGCAAGACTCTGATTTAGCGCGACTGATAGTTCTATTTCGTGCTGAACTTTAAGGGACAATGAATGAATATAACTGCTGAATTTTAGTACATCGTATAGATGGGACTTGGTCTATGATTCTGCTTTCACAGCTTCTTGTATTACTGGGCAATTTACCAAATCTTCAAATCTTGAACTGCACTTGCTACGATCTTAAGTATTTAACCATGATGTGGGATCCTATACGCATTTAACTCATTTTTTCCATCGTTTAATTTTTGTGAACTGAATCAACAATGTACGGCATTCTACTTAACTTCACCGTGGTGTTCATAATTACTTCGTTTCCACTGAATTTTCATTCAATGTGCTATTTTGTCGAAACTGACATTTTGAGAGTGTGGCTGTGCAGAAATTGCAGGCTGCTTCTTACAGAGAAGAAAATGACAACCAGCCACTTCTAATAACGCTATGTATTCACATAAATAGCGTCGGTATCTGTCTCGAACCTATAGATCCATCATCCGACCGCTGTTCACGTTAAGATACACATTTGTCCTTGTTTACATTAGTTTTCATTTTGTTACTCTCCCTTGGGGTGAAGATTCCTTGGAGCGGTAGGGGCCTATATACGAAACATGATGTGACAAATGGTCCTCTTACCTGTAATTGTACCTAAGGGTGTTCGCAAGGATGACGAAATCACAGCTATAACAGTGCGAAAGAATTTCTCTCTCAGCGATGTTCCAGCATATATATTGATATGACAGTACAAAATTTACAAACTTCAATCGTTTCATTACATGCAATTTATATTCAGTGAGATATTCAGTGAGAAGGGATTTCAATTAAATTAGACAAATAAAGAAGCCAGTTTATTACAAAATGTTACCGACATGACATTATGTAAATATTATCGTGAGCACAAAAAAACAGTGACGATGAGAGACAGGCGTACAGAAATGAGTATTATGACAATGGACATGACCTTAAAGTGTGATAGCTGCCTGAAGATTTAAATTAAGTGTACTAGTGTAATAACGCATGACTAAGCAAGTTGTTATATTTCATGTCCTAGTTCAGATTAATTTCGTATCTGCATGTTGATGTTGTTGTCAAAGGGAGTAGTATTTACATATGTTTCAAACTGGAAAGCAAGTGAACGAAAATTTCAAGAAAGGCTGCATTGCCTAACTCAGCCTGTTCATTGAGTAGATTATGTATTGATGTGCTTTTATATACATACATTTCGAGTTCTTCAAGAAGATCTTTAAAGTTACTTTTCTCAGCTTGATGCAATATTTGGGTGTGGCTTTCAGTGCTTTTTATTCCTACAATGCACAAAACTCTCAATAATTGTGGAATACAAAGCATTTACGACCACACTCAGATAGTGCATCGTGCTGAGAAAAACAGATTTATGAATCTACTTAAAGAGATCGGAATACATGGATATAAAAGCAAACCACCACATAATCCCCTCACTGAACAGACTGGGTTAACCAATGAACCTTTTCTTCAAAATTTCGTTCACCTGCTTTCAAGTTTAAAACGTAAATAAAGGCTGCTGCCTTTAACAGTAACAACAACCAGACAATAACCTAACATGAAACACTACATAAAATATAAAAAATTGCTTAGTCATGCATTATTACAGTAGTATAATTAATTTAAACCTTCAACTAGCAATCATAGTTTAGTATGTTCACTCTCGTAATATCATTTACGTATATCTGTCTGTTAGCCGGCCGGAGTGGCCGTGCGGTTCTGGGCGCTACAGTCTGGAGCCGCGTGACCGCTACGGTCGCAGGTTCGAATCCTGCTTCGGGCATGGATGTGTGTGATGTCCTTAGGTTAGTTAGGTTTAAGTAGTTCTAAGTTCTAGGGGACTGATGACCACAGCAGTTGAGTCCCATATTGCTCAAAGCCATTTGAACTATTTTATCTGTCTGTCATCATTTACTTTGTTTCCTGCGGACACCATAATGTTTACATAATGTCATTTCAATAATATTTTCTAGCAAACTGACTTATTCATTTGTTTATCTCAATTGTAGTCACTTCCTATTATATATAAACTCCACGTCAGGAAACGTTTGTACTTCGTAAGTTTTCTATAGCCACCTCAATTTACGCACTGTAGCATCTCTTACAGAGAGATTCTTTGACACTGCTATAGTTGTGAAATCGTCGTCTTTGTGTACATCTTTCCACGAGGTAAAATGACTGTGGAGCATTACTTTGTCGTCAGGGATCTCCATTAGCCCCAACCCCAGTAAATCCCAGACAAAATTTTAGAACATTGACGCTACATGTAGTGAATAACATTCTCAACTAAAGGGACTCAGCTGGCACCTCGATGGCAGCCTGAGTAGGTGTTCTCAAATGCGACACCCGTGTTGTCTTCGGGAATGCCTCTGCTGCAGGGAGAAACGTCTAGCGAGGATCTGGATAAGCGGAAGGTACAAGCACACAGGAGAAGCTTTAATTTAAAATCATTTTGACAAACCTTTATTTAAATGTGTAATTTACGAAATTTCGCAAGTAATAGAAAATTCATAACACTTTAATCATTTACACAAGTTGCACCAGCTTGACGAACCCGCCTTGAAAATTTGAAAACTATAAACATAACAGGAAAGACTTTAATCTGAATTCTTGCATATACTTAAACTGAACAATAAAAAAGTTTCATCATGACAGTTAGGAAGCCAGTTTAGTCTTCGCCTCCGCCTGTGGGCGCACGTATTAGCTACCGTTGGATAAGAAAACCAAAACAGAGAAAAGATTACACTGTGAAAAGATTACAAATAGAATTTATTGATGTAAGTAATACAGAGAAAGAACATCCCGACACTAAATTAATCAGTAAGACTAATAATCTACGTGACGAACCACAAACCTTTAAAGTAATAACTTGAAACCATAAGGAATTAAAGCTGTTCTAGTTCAGTGGCAGAACTTTTGCATTTACAATAAAACTAGTAAAACTAACAGGTAGCAGAGCATACAGAACTGTTTTATAAAACCTTTCTGTATTGTTTAGCATAACAAATAGCAAAGCAGATAGCGTAAAAGCTATTAATTGTGCAATGTACTGTTTACAAAAAGATATTGTCTTATGACCAATTGCAAGAGCAATCTTTTTTAAAGAATCACCTTAAAGCAGTTGTGTGTAGTACAAGCTGACTCGGCTAAAGCATTAATCTTTAAATATACTATTAAAACACCGATTCGGAGTACACATGCAATGCTCGCATTTAAGTAGAGGTTTAATATCTTTGGCCCGAGAAAAGCATGTTCTATGAGAATTTTTTTCTCGGGATGTGTTATAGCTATCAATGTCAAATTTGGTCAAAATGTTTATTAATATTTCCTCTACGAACCGGAACTTTATCGACCGGAAATGTCGAAGGGCAAAGCCGGAAGTGCCGGCGGAACGAAACAAAATTTCGATGTAGACCTCCACGCGCGGTATGCCACAGGTCAGCCGGCTCGTCCGAAATCAAAATTGAGTTGACGTTAGCGAAGTATCTAACATTCTTTTGGAGTTGTACCTCGCTTAAGTTATTTGGACCATAGGAAACAAATTGGCGGCCATTTGAAAAAAAAAAACAAAAAAAAGGTTTTTTTTCATCGATTTTTCGACTTCGTCGGACAAGTAAAAATGTTTATAGTTGATGGATCGGAATAAAAGTGGTACAACTCCTAGACAATTTAGTTAGCTTCGTCGGAAACAAAGAATAATGCCAATCGGTTCAGTAGATTTGAAGTTACCGTACCGCGCGATAAGAAAACGCGTTTGAGGTTTTGACTACATATAAATGCAATATTATGCAACTTACGTTCAAACTGCTATTCCGTGTCCATAAACTAGTCCTTCCTCTTCCTAATAGACGGCGTTCTGCTCGATCTGGGCCATCCTGCGCTGCTCCAGAGCCGCTCGTACGGCTTTCGGCCGCTTGAATCCGCTGGTCGTCCGAATGCTTGGCGAACTGCGTTGAATAGAGTCCCAGGGTGACGTCCATCGTTGTCATGGTCTTCAGAATTGCTGAATATCCTTCGTTGAAACTGCTCACTGCTAGGAAAGTCGCAATCTCCACAGTCTTCGCAGAATGCAAATGCTTGGGGGCTAACTTCCAAACACACGCGTTCAAACTTTCATTTGAATTTTGTGTGTTTCCTCCCAAGCACCGGTACAGTAACTCGTCCTCCGAAAGAAAAAAACTGTTGCGTGAAAAAGGCCGATTTCAGGAAGGTGCATTCTTTTGTTCAACCGGGAATAACAAACATTTCCGTTCCGTATTTGGGAAAGCCGTTTCAGGGGTGTATTCTAAACACTTTTATGGATCCACAAATGGAATCGAAAAAAACGATTTTTTGAACCAAAAGATAGTAAACCTCCGCTTAATGAGCGCCACGGAGAGATTTCTTCAGCATGCTTAGATATCTTCCAAAACTTGTGCCGCTCGTCAACCGCCAACATGCTGCCTACTGTGAACGGCGTTAAATCGCTGCCCACATAGCCGGGTATACCCTGTGAAGGTCTGCCGAAATTGACCACAACATCTGACAGACTCATGACAACTCCGATCAGAATCGTCACTATGCCACTTGTAGACACTCGATGTCGGTGTGGTACCGCTAAACACATGCTGACACTCAAAAATAGTCGCAGCGGCTTAGGTATCCAAGAGACTGCCACTCGAGACTGCAAGAGACCGTCAGGCTGTCGGCAACACCGAATCATCTCTTCGCAACGCAACTGTTACGACGCTGCAAAGGATCATGGCCAGCGTCAACGTGCAGAGTTGACGAAAACGGGTCCACCGCAGTGGATACAGTACCAAACTGGCTCACAGGGGACATCCGAAGTTTTAGCGTGCCAAAATTAGACAGTGTGTGATGCCTAAAGTTCGAGAGAGAGCTGAACCACTGAAAATGCCAATGGGCGGTCATTGAAACGTAGAATTTTTCACCTGCGCCACTGATTGGCTAAAGAGCCTAATACAGTGGTTCCCAACCTATCTTAGACCATTACAACCGAGTGCAATCAGACATTAGCTAGGACACCCGCACTCATCCCCCTTACACTGTATCTGTTGCTTCCCTCCCCCCCCCCCCCCCCCCAATCTCCCCCACATTATGACCAACTTTAGCACCTAACTAAACTCCAAAATGGAAGACTCTTCTTGGAACACTTTTAT